>NW_027616750.1:0-195048 GCF_964187855.1 Myxine glutinosa
TTTCGCACATTTGTTACTGTTGAAAAACCACTTTTCACACTTGTGTTGGTGCAGGAAACCACATTTGCACTTGTATTAGTGTGGAAAAAACACTTTTTGCACTTGTGATAGTGTTGAAAAACCACTTTTCGCACATCTGTTAGTGTTGAAAAACCACTTTTCGCACTTGTGTTAGTGTTGAAAAACCACTTTTCGCCCTTGTGTTAGTGTTGAAAAACCACTTTTCGCACTTGTGTTGGTGCAGGAAACCACTTTTGCACTTGTATTAGTGTGGAAAAACCACTTTTTGCACTTGTGATAGTGTTGAAAAACCACTTTTCGCACTTGTGTTAGTGTTGAAAAATCATTTTTCGCACTTGTGTTAGTGTTGAAAAACCACTTTTCGCACATTTGTTAGTGTTGAAAAACCACTTTTCGCACTTGTGTTGGTGCAGGAAACCACTTTTGCACTTGTATTAGTGTGGAAAAAACACTTTTTGCACTTGTGTTAGTGTTGATAAACCACATTTCGCACTTGTGTTAGTGTTGAAAAACCACTTTTCACACATTTGTTAGTGTTGAAAAACCACTTTTCGCACTTGTGTTGGTGCAGGAAACCACTTTTGCACTTGTGATAGTGTTGAAAAACCACTTTTCGCACTTGTGTTAGTGTTGAAAAACCACTTTTCGCACTTGTGTTGGTGCAGGAAACCACTTTTGCACTTGTATTAGTGTGGAAAAACCACTTTTCGCACTTGTGATAGTGTTGAAAAACCACTTTTCGCACTTGTGTTAGTGTTGAAAAACCACTTTTCGCACTTGTGTTGGTGCAGGAAACCACTTTTGCACTTGTATTAGTGTGGAAAAACCACTTTTCGCACTTGTGTTAGCGTTGATAAACCACTTTTCGCACTTGTGTTAGTGTTGAAAAACCACTTTTCACACATTTGTTAGTGTTGAAAAACCACTTTTCGCACTTGTGTTGGTGCAGGAAACCACTTTTGCACTTGTATTAGTGTGGAAAAAACACTTTTCGCACTTGTGTTAGTGTTGATAAACCACGTTTCGCACTTGTGTTAGTGTTGAAAAACCACTTTTCGCACATTTGTTAGTGTTGAAAAACCACTTTTCGCACTTGTGTTGGTGAAGGAAACCACTTTTGCACTTGTATTAGTGTGGAAAAAACACTTTTCGCACTTGTGTTAGTGTTGATAAACCACTTTTCGCACTTGTGTTAGTGTTGAAAAACCACTTTTCGCACATTTGTTAGTGTTGAAAAACCACTTTTCGCAATTGTGTTGGTGCAGGAAACCACTTTTGCACTTGTGTTAGTGTGGAAAAAACACTTTTTGCACTTGTGATAGTGTTGAAAAACCACTTTTCGCACTTGTGTTAGTGTTGAAAAACCACTTTTCGCACTTGTGTTGGTGCAGGAAACCACTTTTGCACTTGTATTAGTGTGGAAAAACCACTTTTCGCACTTGTGTTAGTGTTGAAAAACCACTTTTCGCACTTGTGTTAGTGTTGAAAAACCAATTTTCGCACTTGTGTTGGTGCAGGAAACCACTTTTGCACTTGTATTAGTGTGGAAAAAACACTTTTTGCATTTTGATAGTGTTGAAAAACCACTTTTCGCACTTGTGTTAGTGTTGAAAAACCACCGTTCGCACTTGTGTTGGTGCAGGAAACCACTTTTGCACTTGTATTAGTGTGGAAAAAACACTTTTTGCACTTGTGATAGTGTTGAAAAACCACTTTTCGCACTTGTGTTAGTGTTGAAAAACCACTTTTCGCCCTTGTGTTAGCGTTGAAAAACCACTTTTCGCACTTGTGTTGGTGCAGGAAACCACTTTTGCACTTGTATTAGTGTGGAAAAACCACTTTTTGCACTTGTGATAGTGTTGAAAAACCACTTTACACACTTGTGTTAGTGTTGAAAAATCATTTTTCGCACTTGTGTTAGTGTTGAAAAACCACTTTTCGCACATTTGTTAGTGTTGAAAAACCACTTTTCGCACTTGTGTTGGTGCAGGAAACCACTTTTGCACTTGTATTAGTGTGGAAAAACCACTTTTCGCACTTGTGTTAGTGTTGAAAAGCCACTTTTCGCACTTGTGTTAGTGTTGAAAAACCACTTTTCGCACTTGTGTTGGTGCAGGAAACCACTTTTGCACTTGTATTAGTGTGGAAAAAACACTTTTTGCATTGTGATAGTGTTGAAAAACCACTTTTCGCACTTGTGTTAGTGTTGAAAAACCACTTTTCGCACTTGTGTTGGTGCAGGAAACCACTTTTGCACTTGTATTAGTGTGGAAAAAACACTTTTTGCATTTTGATAGTGTTGAAAAACCACTTTTCGCACTTGTGTTAGTGTTGAAAAACCACCGTTCGCACTTGTGTTGGTGCAGGAAACCACTTTTGCACTTGTATTAGTGTGGAAAAAACACTTTTTGCACTTGTGATAGTGTTGAAAAACCACTTTTCGCACTTGTGTTAGTGTTGAAAAACCACTTTTCGCCCTTGTGTTAGCGTTGAAAAACCACTTTTCGCACTTGTGTTGGTGCAGGAAACCACTTTTGCACTTGTATTAGTGTGGAAAAACCACTTTTTGCACTTGTGATAGTGTTGAAAAACCACTTTACGCACTTGTGTTAGTGTTGAAAAATCATTTTTCGCACTTGTGTTAGTGTTGAAAAACCACTTTTCGCACCTTTGTTAGTGTTGAAAAACCACTTTTCGCACTTGTGTTGGTGCAGGAAACCACTTTTGCACTTGTATTAGTGTGGAAAAACCACTTTTCGCACTTGTGTTAGTGTTGAAAAGCCACTTTTCGCACTTGTGTTAGTGTTGAAAAACCACTTTTCGCACTTGTGTTGGTGCAGGAAACCACTTTTGCACTTGTATTAGTGTGGAAAAAACACTTTTTGCATTGTGATAGTGTTGAAAAACCACTTTTCGCACTTGTGTTAGTGTTGAAAAACCACTTTTCGCACTTGTGTTGGTGCAGGAAACCACTTTTGCACTTGTATTAGTGTGGAAAAAACCACTTTTCGCACATTTGTTACTGTTGAAAAACCACTTTTCGCACTTGTGTTGGTGCAGGAAACCACTTTTGCACTTGTATTAGTGTGGAAAAAACACTTTTTGCACTTGTGATAGTGTTGAAAAACCACTTTTCGCACTTGTGTTAGTGTTGAAAAACCACTTTTCGCACTTGTGTTAGTGTTGAAAAACCACTTTTCGCACATTTGTTAGTGTTGAAAAACCACTTTTCGCACTTGTGTTGGTGCAGGAAACCACTTTTGCACTTGTATTAGTGTGGAAAAAACACTTTTCGCACTTGTGTTAGTGTGGAAAAACCCACTTTTCGCACTTGTGTTAGTGTTGAAAAACCACTTTTTGCACTTGTGTTAGTGTTGAAAAACCACTTTTCACACTTGTGTTGGTGCAGGAAACCACATTTGCACTTGTATTAGTGTGGAAAAAACACTTTTTGCACTTGTGATAGTGTTGAAAAACCACTTTTCGCACATTTGTTAGTGTTGAAAAACCACTTTTCGCACTTGTGTTAGTGTTGAAAAACCACTTTTCGCCCTTGTGTTAGTGTTGAAAAACCACTTTTCGCACTTGTGTTGGTGCAGGAAACCACTTTTGCACTTGTATTAGTGTGGAAAAACCACTTTTTGCACTTGTGATAGTGTTGAAAAACCACTTTTCGCACTTGTGTTAGTGTTGAAAAATCATTTTTCGCACTTGTGTTAGTGTTGAAAAACCACTTTTCGCACATTTGTTAGTGTTGAAAAACCACTTTTCGCACTTGTGTTGGTGCAGGAAACCACTTTTGCACTTGTATTAGTGTGGAAAAAACACTTTTTGCACTTGTGTTAGTGTTGATAAACCACATTTCGCACTTGTGTTAGTGTTGAAAAACCACTTTTCACACATTTGTTAGTGTTGAAAAACCACTTTTCGCACTTGTGTTGGTGCAGGAAACCACTTTTGCACTTGTGATAGTGTTGAAAAACCACTTTTCGCACTTGTGTTAGTGTTGAAAAACCACTTTTCGCACTTGTGTTGGTGCAGGAAACCACTTTTGCACTTGTATTAGTGTGGAAAAACCACTTTTCGCACTTGTGATAGTGTTGAAAAACCACTTTTCGCACTTGTGTTAGTGTTGAAAAACCACTTTTCGCACTTGTGTTGGTGCAGGAAACCACTTTTGCACTTGTATTAGTGTGGAAAAACCACTTTTCGCACTTGTGTTAGCGTTGATAAACCACTTTTCGCACTTGTGTTAGTGTTGAAAAACCACTTTTCACACATTTGTTAGTGTTGAAAAACCACTTTTCGCACTTGTGTTGGTGCAGGAAACCACTTTTGCACTTGTATTAGTGTGGAAAAAACACTTTTCGCACTTGTGTTAGTGTTGATAAACCACGTTTCGCACTTGTGTTAGTGTTGAAAAACCACTTTTCGCACATTTGTTAGTGTTGAAAAACCACTTTTCGCACTTGTGTTGGTGAAGGAAACCACTTTTGCACTTGTATTAGTGTGGAAAAAACACTTTTCGCACTTGTGTTAGTGTTGATAAACCACTTTTCGCACTTGTGTTAGTGTTGAAAAACCACTTTTCGCACATTTGTTAGTGTTGAAAAACCACTTTTCGCAATTGTGTTGGTGCAGGAAACCACTTTTGCACTTGTGTTAGTGTGGAAAAAACACTTTTTGCACTTGTGATAGTGTTGAAAAACCACTTTTCGCACTTGTGTTAGTGTTGAAAAACCACTTTTCGCACTTGTGTTGGTGCAGGAAACCACTTTTGCACTTGTATTAGTGTGGAAAAACCACTTTTCGCACTTGTGTTAGTGTTGAAAAACCACTTTTCGCACTTGTGTTAGTGTTGAAAAACCAATTTTCGCACTTGTGTTGGTGCAGGAAACCACTTTTGCACTTGTATTAGTGTGGAAAAAACACTTTTTGCATTTTGATAGTGTTGAAAAACCACTTTTCGCACTTGTGTTAGTGTTGAAAAACCACTTTTCGCACTTGTGTTGGTGCAGGAAACCACTTTTGCACTTGTATTAGTGTGGAAAAAACCACTTTTCGCACATTTGTTACTGTTGAAAAACCACTTTTCGCACTTGTGTTGGTGCAGGAAACCACTTTTGCACTTGTATTAGTGTGGAAAAAACACTTTTTGCACTTGTGATAGTGTTGAAAAACCACTTTTCGCACTTGTGTTAGTGTTGAAAAACCACTTTTCGCACTTGTGTTGGTGCAGGAAACCACTTTTGCACTTGTATTAGTGTGGAAAATCCACTTTTCGCACTTGTGTTAGTGTTGAAAAACCACTTTTCGCACTTGTGTTAGTGTTGAAAAACCACTTTTCGCACTTGTGTTGGTGCAGGAAACCACTTTTGCACTTGTATTAGTGTGGAAAAAACACTTTTTGCACTTGTGATAGTGTTGAAAAACCACTTTTCTCACTTGTGTTAGTGTTGAAAAACCACTTTTCGCACTTGTGTTGGTGCAGGAAATCACTTTTGCACTTGTATTAGTGTGGAAAAAAAACTTTTTGCACTTGTGATAGTGTTGAAAAACTACTTTTCGCACTTGTGTTAGTGTTGAAAAACCACTTTTCGCCCTTGTGTTAGCATTGAAAAACCACTTTTCGCACTTGTGTTGGTGCAGGAAACCACTTTTGCACTTGTATTAGTGTGGAAAAACCACTTTTTGCACTTGTGATAGTGTTGAAAAACCACTTTTCGCACTTGTGTTAGTGTTGAAAAATCATTTTTCGCACTTGTGTTAGTGTTGAAAAACCACTTTTCGCACATTTGTTAGTGTTGAAAAACCACTTTTCGCACTTGTGTTGGTGCAGGAAACCACTTTTGCACTTGTATTAGTGTGGAAAAACCACTTTTCGCACTTGTGTTAGTGTTGAAAAGCCACTTTTCGCACTTGTGTTAGTGTTGAAAAACCACTTTTCGCACTTGTGTTGGTGCAGGAAACCACTTTTGCACTTGTATTAGTGTGGAAAAAACACTTTTTGCATTGTGATAGTGTTGAAAAACCACTTTTCGCACTTGTGTTAGTGTTGAAAAACCACTTTTCGCACTTGTGTTGGTGCAGGAAACCACTTTTGCACTTGTATTAGTGTGGAAAAAACCACTTTTCGCACATTTGTTACTGTTGAAAAACCACTTTTCGCACTTGTGTTGGTGCAGGAAACCACTTTTGCACTTGTATTAGTGTGGAAAAAACACTTTTCGCACTTGTGTTAGTGTGGAAAAACCACTTTTCGCACTTGTGTTAGTGTTGAAAAACCACTTTTTGCACTTGTGTTAGTGTTGAAAAACCACTTTTCGCACTTGTGTTGGTGCAGGAAACCACATTTGCACTTGTATTAGTGTGGAAAAAACACTTTTTGCACTTGTGATAGTGTTGAAAAACCACTTTTCGCACATTTGTTAGTGTTGAAAAACCACTTTTCGCACTTGTGTTAGTGTTGAAAAACCACTTTTCGCCCTTGTGTTAGTGTTGAAAAACCACTTTTCGCACTTGTGTTGGTGCAGGAAACCACTTTTGCACTTGTATTAGTGTGGAAAAACCACTTTTTGCACTTGTGATAGTGTTGAAAAACCACTTTTCGCACTTGTGTTAGTGTTGAAAAATCATTTTTCGCACTTGTGTTAGTGTTGAAAAACCACTTTTCGCACATTTGTTAGTGTTGAAAAACCACTTTTCGCACTTGTGTTGGTGCAGGAAACCACTTTTGCACTTGTATTAGTGTGGAAAAAACACTTTTTGCACTTGTGTTAGTGTTGATAAACCACATTTCGCACTTGTGTTAGTGTTGAAAAACCACTTTTCACACATTTGTTAGTGTTGAAAAACCACTTTTCGCACTTGTGTTGGTGCAGGAAACCACTTTTGCACTTGTATTAGTGTGGAAAAACCACTTTTTGCACTTGTGATAGTGTTGAAAAACCACTTTTCGCACTTGTGTTAGTGTTGAAAAACCACTTTTCGCACTTGTGTTGGTGCAGGAAACCACTTTTGCACTTGTATTAGTGTGGAAAAACCACTTTTCGCACTTGTGTTAGCGTTGATAAACCACTTTTCGCACTTGTGTTAGTGTTGAAAAAACACTTTTTGCACTTGTGATAGTGTTGCAAAACCACTTTTCTCACTTGTGTTAGTGTTGAAAAACCACTTTTCGCACTTGTGTTAGTGTTGAAAAACCACTTTTCGCACATGTGTTGGTGCAGGAAACCACTTTTGCACTTGTATTAGTGTGGAAAAAACACTTTTTGCACTTGTGTTAGTGTTGATAAACCACTTTTCGCACTTGTGTTAGTGTTGAAAAACCACTTTTCGCACATTTGTTAGTGTTGAAAAACCACTTTTCGCACTTGTGTTGGTGAAGGAAACCACTTTTCCACTTGTATTAGTGTGGAAAAAACCACTTTTCGCACATTTGTTACTGTTGAAAAACCACTTTTCGCACTTGTGTTGGTGCAGGAAACCACTTTTGCACTTGTATTAATGTGGAAAAAACACTTTTTGCACTTGTGATAGTGTTGAAAAACCACTTTTCGCACTTGTGTTAGTGTTGAAAAACCACTTTTCGCACTTGTGTTGGTGCAGGAAACCACTTTTGCACTTGTATTAGTGTGGAAAATCCACTTTTCGCACTTGTGTTAGTGTTGAAAAACCACTTTTTGCACTTGTGTTAGTGTTGAAAAACCACTTTTCGCACTTGTGTTGATGCAGGAAACCACATTTGCACTTGTATTAGTGTGGAAAAAACACTTTTTGCACTTGTGATAGTGTTGAAAAACCACTTTTCGCACATTTGTTAGTGTTGAAAAACCACTTTTCGCACTTGTATTAGTGTGGAAAAACCACTTTTCGCACTTGTGTTAGTGTTGAAAAGCCACTTTTCGCACTTGTGTTAGTGTTGAAAAACCACTTTTCGCACTTGTGTTGGTGCAGGAAACCACTTTTGCACTTGTATTAGTGTGGAAAAAACACTTTTTGCATTGTGATAGTGTTGAAAAACCACTTTTCGCACTTGTGTTAGTGTTGAAAAACCACTTTTCGCACTTGTGTTGGTGCAGGAAACCACTTTTGCACTTGTATTAGTGTGGAAAAAACCACTTTTCGCACATTTGTTACTGTTGAAAAACCACTTTTCGCACTTGTGTTGGTGCAGGAAACCACTTTTGCACTTGTATTAGTGTGGAAAAAACACTTTTTGCACTTGTGATAGTGTTGAAAAACCACTTTTCGCACTTGTGTTAGTGTTGAAAAACCACTTTTCGCACTTGTGTTAGTGTTGAAAAACCACTTTTCGCACATTTGTTAGTGTTGAAAAACCACTTTTCGCACTTGTGTTGGTGCAGGAAACCACTTTTGCACTTGTATTAGTGTGGAAAAAACACTTTTCGCACTTGTGTTAGTGTTGAAAAACCACTTTTCGCACTTGTGTTAGTGTTGAAAAACCACTTTTCGCACTTGTGTTGGTGCAGGAAACCACTTTTGCACTTGTATTAGTGTGGAAAAACCACTTTTCGCACTTGTGTTAGTGTTGAAAAACCACTTTTCGCACTTGTGTTAGTGTTGAAAAACCAATTTTCGCACTTGTGCTGGTGCAGGAAACCACTTTTGCACTTGTATTAGTGTGGAAAAAACACTTTTTGCATTTTGATAGTGTTGAAAAACCACTTTTCGCACTTGTGTTAGTGTTGAAAAACCACTTTTTGCACTTGTGTTGGTGCAGGAAACCACTTTTGCACTTGTATTAGTGTGGAAAAAACCACTTTTCGCACATTTGTTACTGTTGAAAAACCACTTTTCGCACTTGTGTTGGTGCAGGAAACCACTTTTGCACTTGTATTAGTGTGGAAAAAACACTTTTTGCACTTGTGATAGTGTTGAAAAACCACTTTTCGCACTTGTGTTAGTGTTGAAAAACCACTTTTCGCACTTGTGTTGGTGCAGGAAACCACTTTTGCACTTGTATTAGTGTGGAAAATCCACTTTTCGCACTTGTGTTAGTGTTGAAAAACCACTTTTCGCACTTGTGTTAGTGTTGAAAAACCACTTTTCGCACTTGTGTTGGTGCAGGAAACCACTTTTGCACTTGTATTAGTGTGGAAAAAACACTTTTTGCACTTGTGATAGTGTTGAAAAACCACTTTTCTCACTTGTGTTAGTGTTGAAAAACCACTTTTCGCACTTGTGTTAGTGTTGAAAAACCACTTTTCGCACTTGTGTTGGTGCAGGAAACCACTTTTGCACTTGTATTAGTGTCGAAAAACCACTTTTCGCACTTGTGTTAGTGTTGAAAAACCACTTTTCGCACTTGTGTTAGTGTTGTAAAACCACTTTTCGCACTTGTGTTAGTGTTGAAAAACCACTTTTCGCACTTGTGTTGGTGCAGGAAACCACTTTTGCACTTGTATTAGTGTGGAAAAAACACTTTTCGCAGTTGTGTTAGTGTTGAAAAACCACTTTTCACACTTGTGTTGGTGCAGGAAACCACTTTTGCACTTGTATTAGTGTGGAAAAAACACTTTGTTGCACTTGTGTTAGTGTTGATAAACCACTTTTCGCACTTGTGTTAGTGTTGAAAAACCACTTTTCGCACATTTGTTAGTGTTGAAAAACCACTTTTCGCACTTGTGTTGGTGCAGGAAACCACTTTTGCACTTGCATTAGTGTGGAAAAAACACTTTTTGCACTTGTGATAGTGTTGAAAAACCACTTTTCGCACTTGTGTTAGTGTTGAAAAATAACTTTTTGCACTTGTGTTGGTGCAGGAAACCACTTTTGCACTTGTATTAGTGTGGAAAAACCACTTTTCGCACTTGTGATAGTGTTGAAAAACCACTTTTCGCACTTGTGTTAATATTGAAAAACCACTTTTCGCACTTGTGTTGGTGCAGGAAACCACTTTTGCACTTGTATTAGTGTGGAAAACCACTTTTCGCACTTGTGATAGTGTTGAAAAACCACTTTTCGCACTTGTGTTAGTGTTGAAAAACCACTTTTCGCACTTGTGTTGGTGCAGGAAACCACTTTTGCACTTGTATTAGTGTGGAAAAAACACTTTTCGCACTTGTGTTAGTGTTGAAAAACCACTTTTCGCACTTGTGTTGGTGTAGGAAACCACTTTTGCACTTGTATTAGTGTGGAAAAAACACTTTTTGCACTTGTGTTAGTGTTGATAAACCACTTTTCGCACTTGTGTTAGTGTTGAAAAACCACTTTTCGCACATTTGTTAGTGTTGAAAAACCACTTTTCGCACTTGTGTTGGTGCAGGAAAGCACTTTTGCACTTGCATTAGTGTGGAAAAAACACTTTTTGCACTTGTGATAGTGTTGAAAAACCACTTTTCGCACTTGTGTTAGTGTTGAAAAATCACTTTTCGCACTTGTGTTGGTGCAGGAAACCACTTTTGCACTTGTATTAGTGTGGAAAAACCACTTTTCGCACTTGTGATAGTGTTGAAAAACCACTTTTCACACTTTTGTTAGTATTGAAAAACCACTTTTCGCACTTGTGTTGGTGCAGGAAACCACTTTTGCACTTGTATTAGTGTGGAAAAAACCACTTTTCGCACTTGTGTTAGTGTTGATAAACCACTTTTCGCACTTGTGTTAGTGTTGAAAAACCACTTTTCGCACATTTGTTAGTGTTGAAAAACCACTTTTCGCACTTGTGTTGGTGCAGGAAACCACTTTTGCACTTGTATTAGTGTGGAAAAAACACTTTTCGCACTTGTGTTAGTGTTGATAAACCACTTTTCGCACTTGTGTTAGTGTTGAAAAACCACTTTTCGCACATTTGTTAGTGTTGAAAAACCACTTTTCGCACTTGTGTCGGTGCAGGAAACCACTTTTGCACTTGTATTAATGTGGAAAAAACACTTTTTGCACTTGTGATAGTGTTGAAAAACCACTTTTCGCACTTGTGTTAGTGTTGAAAAACCACTTTTCGCACTTGTGTTGGTGCAGGAAATCACTTTTGCACTTGTATTAGTGTGGAAAAACCACTTTTCGTACTTGTGTTAGTGTTGAAAAACCACTTTTCGCACTTGTGTTAGTGTTGAAAAACCACCTTTCGCACTTGTGTTGGTGCAGGAAACCACTTTTGCACTTGTATTAGTGTGGAAAAAACACTTTTTGCACTTGTGATAGTGTTGAAAAACCACTTTTCGCACTTGTGTTAGTGTTGAAAAACCACTTTTCGCCCTTGTGTTAGCGTTGAAAAACCACTTTTCGCACTTGTGTTGGTGCAGGAAACCACTTTTGCACTTGTATTAGTGTGGAAAAACCACTTTTTGCACTTGTGATAGTGTTGAAAAACCACTTTTCGCAGTTGTGTTAGTGTTGAAAAATCATTTTTCGCACTTGTGTTAGTGTTGAAAAACCACTTTTCGCACATTTGTTAGTGTTGAAAAACCACTTTTCGCACTTGTGTTGGTGCAGGAAACCACTTTTGCACTTGTATTAGTGTGGAAAAAACACTTTTTGCATTGTGATAGTGTTGAAAAACCACTTTTCGCACTTGTGTTAGTGTTGAAAAACCACTTTTCGCACTTGTGTTGGTGCAGGAAACCACTTTTGCACTTGTATTAGTGTGGAAAAAACCACTTTTCGCACATTTGTTACTGTTGAAAAACCACTTTTCGCACTTGTGTTGGTGCAGGAAACCACTTTTGCACTTGTATTAGTGTGGAAAAAACACTTTTTGCACTTGTGATAGTGTTGAAAAACCACTTTTCGCACTTGTGTTAGTGTTGAAAAACCACTTTTCGCACTTGTGTTAGTGTTGAAAAACCACTTTTCGCACATTTGTTAGTGTTGAAAAACCACTTTTCGCACTTGTGTTGGTGCAGGAAACCACTTTTGCACTTGTATTAGTGTGGAAAAAACACTTTTCGCACTTGTGTTAGTGTGGAAAAACCACTTTTCGCACTTGTGTTAGTGTTGAAAAACCACTTTTTGCACTTGTGTTAGTGTTGAAAAACCACTTTTCACACTTGTGTTGGTGCAGGAAACCACATTTGCACTTGTAGTAGTGTGGCAAAAACACTTTTTGCACTTGTGATAGTGTTGAAAAACCACTTTTCGCACATTTGTTAGTGTTGAAAAACCACTTTTCGCACTTGTGTTAGTGTTGAAAAACCACTTTTCGCCCTTGTGTTAGTGTTGAAAAACCACTTTTCGCACTTGTGTTGGTGCAGGAAACCACTTTTGCACTTGTATTAGTGTGGAAAAACCACTTTTTGCACTTGTGATAGTGTTGAAAAACCACTTTTCGCACTTGTGTTAGTGTTGAAAAATCATTTTTCGCACTTGTGTTAGTGTTGAAAAACCACTTTTCGCACATTTGTTAGTGTTGAAAAACCACTTTTCGCACTTGTGTTGGTGCAGGAAACCACTTTTGCACTTGTATTAGTGTGGAAAAAACCTTTTGCACTTGTATTAGTGTGGAAAAAACACTTTTTGCACTTGTGTTAGTGTTGATAAACCACATTTCGCACTTGTGTTAGTGTTGAAAAACCACTTTTCACACATTTGTTAGTGTTGAAAAACCACTTTTCACACTTGTGTTGGTGCAGGAAACCACTTTTGCACTTGTGATAGTGTTGAAAAACCACTTTTCGCACTTGTGTTAGTGTTGAAAAACCACTTTTCGCACTTGTGTTGGTGCAGGAAACCACTTTTGCACTTGTATTAGTGTGGAAAAACCACTTTTCGCACTTGTGATAGTGTTGAAAAACCACTTTTCGCACTTGTGTTAGTGTTGAAAAACCACTTTTCGCACTTGTGTTGGTGCAGGAAACCACTTTTGCACTTGTATTAGTGTGGAAAAACCACTTTTCGCACTTGTGTTAGCGTTGATAAACCACTTTTCGCACTTGTGTTAGTGTTGAAAAACCACTTTTCACACTTGTGTTAGTGTTGAAAAACCACTTTTCGCACTTGTGTTGGTGCAGGAAACCACTTTTGCACTTGTATTAGTGTGGAAAAAACCACTTTTCGCACATTTGTTACTGTTGAAAAACCACTTTTCGCACTTGTGTTGGTGCAGGAAACCACTTTTGCACTTGTATTAGTGTGGAAAAAACACTTTTTGCACTTGTGATAGTGTTGAAAAACCACTTTTCGCACTTGTGTTAGCGTTGATAAACCACTTTTCGCACTTGTGTTAGTGTTGAAAAACCACTTTTCGCACTTGTGTTAGTGTTGAAAAACCACTTTTCGCACTTGTGTTGGTGCAGGAAACCACTTTTGCACTTGTATTAGTGTGGAAAAAACCACTTTTCGCACATTTGTTACTGTTGAAAAACCACTTTTCGCACTTGTGTTGGTGCAGGAAACCACTTTTGCACTTGTATTAGTGTGGAAAAAACACTTTTTGCACTTGTGATAGTGTTGAAAAACCACTTTTCGCACTTGTGTTAGTATTGAAAAACCACTTTTCGCACTTGTGTTAGTGTTGAAAAACCACTTTTCGCACATTTGTTAGTGTTGAAAAACCACTTTTCGCACTTGTGTTGGTGCAGGAAACCACTTTTGCACTTGTATTAGTGTGGAAAAAACACTTTTCGCACTTGTGTTAGTGTGGAAAAACCACTTTTCGCACTTGTGTTAGTGTTGAAAAACCACTTTTTGCACTTGTGTTAGTGTTGAAAAACCACTTTTCACACTTGTGTTGGTGCAGGAAACCACATTTGCACTTGTATTAGTGTGGCAAAAACACTTTTTGCACTTGTGATAGTGTTGAAAAACCACTTTTCGCACATTTGTTAGTGTTGAAAAACCACTTTTCGCACTTGTGTTAGTGTTGAAAAACCACTTTTCGCCCTTGTGTTAGTGTTGAAAAACCACTTTTCGCACTTGTGTTGGTGCAGGAAACCACTTTTGCACTTGTATTAGTGTGGAAAAACCACTTTTTGCACTTGTGATAGTGTTGAAAAACCACTTTTCGCACTTGTGTTAGTGTTGAAAAATCATTTTTCGCACTTGTGTTAGTGTTGAAAAACCACTTTTCGCACATTTGTTAGTGTTGAAAAACCACTTTTCGCACTTGTGTTGGTGCAGGAAACCACTTTTGCACTTGTATTAGTGTGGAAAAAACACTTTTTGCACTTGTGTTAGTGTTGATAAACCACATTTCGCACTTGTGTTAGTGTTGAAAAACCACTTTTCACACATTTGTTAGTGTTGAAAAACCACTTTTCGCACTTGTGTTGGTGCAGGAAACCACTTTTGCACTTGTGATAGTGTTGAAAAACCACTTTTCGCACTTGTGTTAGTGTTGAAAAACCACTTTTCGCACTTGTGTTGGTGCAGGAAACCACTTTTGCACTTGTATTAGTGTGGAAAAACCACTTTTCGCACTTGTGATAGTGTTGAAAAACCACTTTTCGCACTTGTGTTAGTGTTGAAAAACCACTTTTCGCACTTGTGTTGGTGCAGGAAACCACTTTTGCACTTGTATTAGTGTGGAAAAACCACTTTTCGCACTTGTGTTAGCGTTGATAAACCACTTTTCGCACTTGTGTTAGTGTTGAAAAACCACTTTTCACACATTTGTTAGTGTTGAAAAACCACTTTTCGCACTTGTGTTGGTGCAGGAAACCACTTTTGCACTTGTATTAGTGTGGAAAAAACACTTTTCGCACTTGTGTTAGTGTTGATAAACCACGTTTCGCACTTGTGTTAGTGTTGAAAAACCACTTTTCGCACATTTGTTAGTGTTGAAAAACCACTTTTCGCACTTGTGTTGGTGAAGGAAACCACTTTTGCACTTGTATTAGTGTGGAAAAAACACTTTTCGCACTTGTGTTAGTGTTGATAAACCACTTTTCGCACTTGTGTTAGTGTTGAAAAACCACTTTTCGCACATTTGTTAGTGTTGAAAAACCACTTTTCGCAATTGTGTTGGTGCAGGAAACCACTTTTGCACTTGTGTTAGTGTGGAAAAAACACTTTTTGCACTTGTGATAGTGTTGAAAAACCACTTTTCGCACTTGTGTTAGTGTTGAAAAACCACTTTTCGCACTTGTGTTGGTGGAGGAAACCACTTTTGCACTTGTGTTAGTGTTGATAAACCACTTTTCGCACTTGTGTTAGTGTTGAAAAACCACTTTTCGCACTTGTGTTAGTGTTGAAAAACCACTTTTCGCACTTGTGTTGGTGCAGGAAACCACTTTTGCACTTGTATTAGTGTGGAAAAAACCACTTTTCGCACATTTGTTACTGTTGAAAAACCACTTTTCGCACTTGTGTTGGTGCAGGAAACCACTTTTGCACTTGTATTAGTGTGGAAAAAACACTTTTTGCACTTGTGATAGTGTTGAAAAACCACTTTTCGCACTTGTGTTAGTGTTGAAAAACCACTTTTCGCACTTGTGTTGGTGCAGGAAACCACTTTTGCACTTGTATTAGTGTGGAAAATCCACTTTTCGCACTTGTGTTAGTGTTGAAAAACCACTTTTCGCACTTGTGTTAGTGTTGAAAAACCACTTTTCGCACTTGTGTTGGTGCAGGAAACCACTTTTGCACTTGTATTAGTGTGGAAAAAACACTTTTTGCACTTGTGATAGTGTTGAAAAACCACTTTTCTCACTTGTGTTAGTGTTGAAAAACCACTTTTCGCACTTGTGTTGGTGCAGGAAATCACTTTTGCACTTGTATTAGTGTGGAAAAAACACTTTTTGCACTTGTGATAGTGTTGAAAAACCACTTTTCGCACTTGTGTTAGTATTGAAAAACCACTTTTCGCCCTTGTGTTAGCGTTGAAAAACCACTTTTCGCACTTGTGTTGGTGCAGGAAACCACTTTTGCACTTGTATTAGTGTGGAAAAACCACTTTTTGCACTTGTGATAGTGTTGAAAAACCACTTTTCGCACTTGTGTTAGTGTTGAAAAATCATTTTTCGCACTTGTATTAGTGTTGAAAAACCACTTTTCGCACATTTGTTAGTGTTGAAAAACCACTTTTCGCACTTGTGTTGGTGCAGGAAACCACATTTGCACTTGTATTAGTGTGGAAAAACCACTTTTCGCACTTGTGTTAGTGTTGAAAAGCCACTTTTCGCACTTGTGTTAGTGTTGAAAAACCACTTTTCGCACTTGTGTTGGTGCAGGAAACCACTTTTGCACTTGTATTAGTGTGGAAAAAACACTTTTTGCATTGTGATAGTGTTGAAAAACCACTTTTCGCACTTGTGTTAGTGTTGAAAAACCACTTTTCGCACTTGTGTTGGTGCAGGAAACCACTTTTGCACTTGTATTAGTGTGGAAAAAACCACTTTTCGCACATTTGTTACTGTTGAAAAACCACTTTTCGCACTTGTGTTGGTGCAGGAAACCACTTTTGCACTTGTATTAGTGTGGAAAAAACACTTTTCGCACTTGTGTTAGTGTGGAAAAACCACTTTTCGCACTTGTGTTAGTGTTGAAAAACCACTTTTTGCACTTGTGTTAGTGTTGAAAAACCACTTTTCGCACTTGTGTTGGTGCAGGAAACCACATTTGCACTTGTATTAGTGTGGAAAAAACACTTTTTGCACTTGTGATAGTGTTGAAAAACCACTTTTCGCACATTTGTTAGTGTTGAAAAACCACTTTTCGCACTTGTGTTAGTGTTGAAAAACCACTTTTCGCCCTTGTGTTAGTGTTGAAAAACCACTTTTCGCACTTGTGTTGGTGCAGGAAACCACTTTTGCACTTGTATTAGTGTGGAAAAACCACTTTTTGCACTTGTGATAGTGTTGAAAAACCACTTTTCGCACTTGTGTTAGTGTTGAAAAATCATTTTTCGCACTTGTGTTAGTGTTGAAAAACCACTTTTCGCACATTTGTTAGTGTTGAAAAACCACTTTTCGCACTTGTGTTAGTGTTGAAAAAACACTTTTTGCACTTGTGTTAGTGTTGATAAACCACATTTCGCACTTGTGTTAGTGTTGAAAAACCACTTTTCACACATTTGTTAGTGTTGAAAAACCACTTTTCGCACTTGTGTTGGTGCAGGAAACCACTTTTGCACTTGTATTAGTGTGGAAAAACCACTTTTTGCACTTGTGATAGTGTTGAAAAACCACTTTTCGCACTTGTGTTAGTGTTGAAAAACCACTTTTCGCACTTGTGTTGGTGCAGGAAACCACTTTTGCACTTGTATTAGTGTGGAAAAAACACTTTTTGCACTTGTGATAGTGTTGAAAAACCACTTTTCGCACTTGTGTTAGTGTTGAAAAACCACATTTCGCACTTGTGTTGGTGCAGGAAACCACTTTTGCACTTGTATTAGTGTGGAAAATCCACTTTTCGCACTTGTGTTAGTGTTGAAAAACCACTTTTCGCACTTGTGTTACTGTTGAAAAACCACTTTTCGCACTTGTGTTGGTGCAGGAAACCACTTTTGCACTTGTATTAATGTGGAAAAAACACTTTTTGCACTTGTGATAGTGTTGAAAAACCACTTTTCGCACTTGTGTTAGTGTTGAAAAACCACTTTTCGCACTTGTGTTGGTGCAGGAAACCACTTTTGCACTTGTATTAGTGTGGAAAATCCACTTTTCGCACTTGTGTTAGTGTTGAAAAACCACTTTTCGCACTTGTGTTAGTGTTGAAAAACCACTTTTCGCACTTGTGTTGATGCAGGAAACCACATTTGCACTTGTATTAGTGTGGAAAAAACACTTTTTGCACTTGTGATAGTGTTGAAAAACCACTTTTCGCACATTTGTTAGTGTTGAAAAACCACTTTTCGCACTTGTGTTAGTGTTGAAAAACCACTTTTCGCCCTTGTGTTAGTGTTGAAAAACCACTTTTCGCACTTGTGTTGGTGCAGGAAACCACTTTTGCAGTTGTATTAGTGTGGGAAAACCACTTTTTGCACTTGTGATCGTGTTGAAAAACCACTTTTCACACTTGTGTTAGTGTTGAAAAATCATTTTTCGCACTTGTGTTAGTGTTGAAAAACCACTTTTCGCACATTTGTTAGTGTTGAAAAACCACTTTTCGCACTTGTGTTGGTGCAGGAAACCACTTTTGCACTTGTATTAGTGTGGAAAAAACACTTTTTGCAATTGTGTTAGTGTTGATAAACCACTTTTCGCACTTGTGTTAGTGTTGAAAAACCACTTTTCACACATTTGTTAGTGTTGAAAAACCACTTTTCGCACTTGTGTTGGTGCAGGAAACCACTTTTGCACTTGTATTAGTGTGGAAAAACCACTTTTTGCACTTGTGATAGTGTTGAAAAACCACTTTTCGCACTTGTGTTAGTGTTGAAAAACCACTTTTCGCGCTTGTGTTCGTGCAGGAAACCACTTTTGCACTTGTATTAGTGTGGAAAAACCACTTTTCGCACTTGTGATAGTGTTGAAAAACCACTTTTCGCACTTGTGTTAGTGTTGAAAAACCACTTTTCGCACTTGTGTTGGTGCAGGAAACCACTTTTGCACTTGTATTAGTGTGGAAAAACCACTTTTCGCACTTGTGTTAGCGTTGATAAACCACTTTTCGCACTTGTGTTAGTGTTGAAAAACCACTTTTCACACATTTGTTTGTGTTGAAAAACCACTTTTCGCACTTGTGTTGGTGCAGGAAACCACTTTTGCACTTGTATTAGTGTGGAAAAAACACTTTTCGCACTTGTGTTGGTGTTGATAAACCACGTTTCGCACTTGTGTTAGTGTTGAAAAACCACTTTTCGCACATTTGTTAGTGTTGAAAAACCACTTTTCGCACTTGTGTTGGTGAAGGAAACCACTTTTGCACTTGTATTAGTGTGGAAAAAACACTTTTCGCACTTGTGTTAGTGTTGATAAACCACTTTTCGCACTTGTGTTAGTGTTGAAAAACCACTTTTCGCACATTTGTTAGTGTTGAAAAACCACTTTTCGCAATTGTGTTGGTGCAGGAAACCACTTTTGCACTTGTGTTAGTGTGGAAAAAACACTTTTTGCACTTGTGATAGTGTTGAAAAACCACTTTTCGCACTTGTGTTAGTGTTGAAAAACCACTTTTCGCACTTGTGTTGGTGCAGGAAACCACTTTTGCACTTGTATTAGTGTGGAAAAACCACTTTTCGCACTTGTGTTAGTGTTGAAAAACCACTTTTCGCACTTGTGTTAGTGTTGAAAAACCAATTTTCGCACTTGTGTTGGTGCAGGAAACCACTTTTGCACTTGTATTAGTGTGGAAAAAACTCTTTTTGCATTTTGATAGTGTTGAAAAACCACTTTTCGCACTTGTGTTAGTGTTGAAAAACCACTTTTCGCACTTGTGTTGGTGCAGGAAACCACTTTTGCACTTGTATTAGTGTGGAAAAAAACCACTTTTCGCACATTTGTTACTTTTGAAAAACCACTTTTCGCACTTGTGTTGGTGCAGGAAACCACTTTTGCACTTGTATTAGTGTGGAAAAAACACTTTTTGCACTTGTGATAGTGTTGAAAAACCACTTTTCGCACTTGTGTTAGGGTTTAAAAACCACTTTTCGCACTTGTGTTGGTGCAGGAAACCACTTTTGCACTTGTATTAGTGTGGAAAATCCACTTTTCGCACTTGTGTTAGTGTTGAAAAACCACTTTTCGCACTTGTGTTAGTGTTGAAAAACCACTTTTCGCACTTGTGTTGGTGCAGGAAACCACTTTTGCACTTGTATTAGTGTGGAAAAAACACTTTTTGCACTTGTGATAGTGTTGAAAAACCACTTTTCTCACTTGTGTTAGTGTTGAAAAACCACTTTTCGCACATTTGTTAGTGTTGAAAAACCACTTTTCGCACTTGTGTTGGTGCAGGAAACCACTTTTGCACTTGTATTAGTGTGGAAAAAACACTTTTTGCACTTGTGATAGTGTTGAAAAACCACTTTTTGCACTTGTGTTAGTGTTGAAAAACCACTTTTCGCACTTGTGTTGGTGCAGGAAACCACTTTTGCACTTGTATTAGTGTGGAAAAACCACTTTTCGTACTTGTGTTAGTGTTGAAAAACCACTTTTCGCACTTGTGTTAGTGTTGAAAAACCACTTTTCGCACTTGTGTTGGTGCAGGAAACCACTTTTGCACTTGTATTAGTGTGGAAAAAACACTTTTTGCACTTGTGATAGTGTTGAAAAACCACTTTTCGCACTTGTGTTAGTGTTGAAAAACCACTTTTCGCCCTTGTGTTAGCGTTGAAAAACCACTTTTCGCACTTGTGTTGGTGCAGGAAACCACTTTTGCACTTGTATTAGTGTGGAAAAACCACTTTTGCACTTGTATTAGTGTGGAAAAACCACTTTTCGCACTTGTGTTAGTGTTGAAAAGCCACTTTTCGCACTTGTGTTAGTGTTGAAAAACCACTTTTCGCACTTGTGTTGGTGCAGGAAACCACTTTTGCACTTGTATTAGTGTGGAAAAAACACTTTTTGCATTGTGATAGTGTTGAAAAACCACTTTTCGCACTTGTGTTAGTGTTGAAAAATCATTTTTCGCACTTGTGTTAGTGTTGAAAAACCACTTTTCGCACATTTGTTAGTGTTGAAAAACCACTTTTCGCACTTGTGTTGGTGCAGGAAACCACTTTTGCACTTGTATTAGTGTGGAAAAACCCACTTTTCGCACTTGTGTTAGTGTTGAAAAGCCACTTTTCGCACTTGTGTTAGTGTTGAAAAACCACTTTTCGCACTTGTGTTGGTGCAGGAAACCACTTTTGCACTTATATTAGTGTGGAAAAAACACTTTTTGCATTGTGATAGTGTTGAAAAACCACTTTTCGCACTTGTGTTAGTGTTGAAAAACCACTTTTCGCACTTGTGTTGGTGCAGGAAACCACTTTTGCACTTGTATTAGTGTGGAAAAAACCACTTTTCGCACATTTGTTACTGTTGAAAAACCACTTTTCGCACTTGTGTTGGTGCAGGAAACCACTTTTGCACTTGTATTAGTGTGGAAAAAACACTTTTTGCACTTGTGATAGTGTTGAAAAACCACTTTTCGCACTTGTGTTAGTGTTGAAAAACCACTTTTCGCACCTGTGTTAGTGTTGAAAAACCACTTTTCGCACATTTGTTAGTGTTGAAAAACCACTTTTCGCACTTGTGTTGGTGCAGGAAACCACTTTTGCACTTGTATTAATGTGGAAAAAACACTTTTTGCACTTGTGATAGTGTTGAAAAACCACTTTTCGCACTTGTGTTAGTGTTGAAAAACCACTTTTCGCACTTGTGTTGGTGCAGGAAACCACTTTTGCACTTGTATTAGTGTGGAAAAACCACTTTTCGTACTTGTGTTAGTGTTGAAAAACCACTTTTCGCACTTGTGTTCGTGTTGAAAAACCACTTTTTGCACTTGTGTTGGTGCAGGAAACCACTTTTGCACTTGTATTAGTGTGGAAAAACCACTTTTCGCACTTGTGTTAGCGTTGATAAACCACTTTTCGCACTTGTGTTAGTGTTGAAAAACCACTTTTCACACATTTGTTAGTGTTGAAAAACCACTTTTCGCACTTGTGTTGGTGCAGGAAACCACTTTTGCACTTGTATTAGTGTGGAAAAACCACTTTTTGCACTTGTGATAGTGTTGAAAAACCACTTTTCGCACTTGTGTTAGTGTTGAAAAACCACTTTTCGCGCTTGTGTTCGTGCAGGAAACCACTTTTGCACTTGTATTAGTGTGGAAAAACCACTTTTCGCACTTGTGATAGTGTTGAAAAACCACTTTTCGCACTTGTGTTAGTGTTGAAAAACCACTTTTCGCACTTGTGTTGGTGCAGGAAACCACTTTTGCACTTGTATTAGTGTGGAAAAACCACTTTTCGCACTTGTGTTAGCGTTGATAAACCACTTTTCGCACTTGTGTTAGTGTTGAAAAACCACTTTTCACACATTTGTTTGTGTTGAAAAACCACTTTTCGCACTTGTGTTGGTGCAGGAAACCACTTTTGCACTTGTATTAGTGTGGAAAAAACACTTTTCGCACTTGTGTTGGTGTTGATAAACCACGTTTCGCACTTGTGTTAGTGTTGAAAAACCACTTTTCGCACATTTGTTAGTGTTGAAAAACCACTTTTCGCACTTGTGTTGGTGAAGGAAACCACTTTTGCACTTGTATTAGTGTGGAAAAAACACTTTTCGCACTTGTGTTAGTGTTGATAAACCACTTTTCGCACTTGTGTTAGTGTTGAAAAACCACTTTTCGCACATTTGTTAGTGTTGAAAAACCACTTTTCGCAATTGTGTTGGTGCAGGAAACCACTTTTGCACTTGTGTTAGTGTGGAAAAAACACTTTTTGCACTTGTGATAGTGTTGAAAAACCACTTTTCGCACTTGTGTTAGTGTTGAAAAACCACTTTTCGCACTTGTGTTGGTGCAGGAAACCACTTTTGCACTTGTATTAGTGTGGAAAAACCACTTTTCGCACTTGTGTTAGTGTTGAAAAACCACTTTTCGCACTTGTGTTAGTGTTGAAAAACCAATTTTCGCACTTGTGTTGGTGCAGGAAACCACTTTTGCACTTGTATTAGTGTGGAAAAAACTCTTTTTGCATTTTGATAGTGTTGAAAAACCACTTTTCGCACTTGTGTTAGTGTTGAAAAACCACTTTTCGCACTTGTGTTGGTGCAGGAAACCACTTTTGCACTTGTATTAGTGTGGAAAAAAACCACTTTTCGCACATTTGTTACTTTTGAAAAACCACTTTTCGCACTTGTGTTGGTGCAGGAAACCACTTTTGCACTTGTATTAGTGTGGAAAAAACACTTTTTGCACTTGTGATAGTGTTGAAAAACCACTTTTCGCACTTGTGTTAGGGTTTAAAAACCACTTTTCGCACTTGTGTTGGTGCAGGAAACCACTTTTGCACTTGTATTAGTGTGGAAAATCCACTTTTCGCACTTGTGTTAGTGTTGAAAAACCACTTTTCGCACTTGTGTTAGTGTTGAAAAACCACTTTTCGCACTTGTGTTGGTGCAGGAAACCACTTTTGCACTTGTATTAGTGTGGAAAAAACACTTTTTGCACTTGTGATAGTGTTGAAAAACCACTTTTCTCACTTGTGTTAGTGTTGAAAAACCACTTTTCGCACATTTGTTAGTGTTGAAAAACCACTTTTCGCACTTGTGTTGGTGCAGGAAACCACTTTTGCACTTGTATTAGTGTGGAAAAAACACTTTTTGCACTTGTGATAGTGTTGAAAAACCACTTTTTGCACTTGTGTTAGTGTTGAAAAACCACTTTTCGCACTTGTGTTGGTGCAGGAAACCACTTTTGCACTTGTATTAGTGTGGAAAAACCACTTTTCGTACTTGTGTTAGTGTTGAAAAACCACTTTTCGCACTTGTGTTAGTGTTGAAAAACCACTTTTCGCACTTGTGTTGGTGCAGGAAACCACTTTTGCACTTGTATTAGTGTGGAAAAAACACTTTTTGCACTTGTGATAGTGTTGAAAAACCACTTTTCGCACTTGTGTTAGTGTTGAAAAACCACTTTTCGCCCTTGTGTTAGCGTTGAAAAACCACTTTTCGCACTTGTGTTGGTGCAGGAAACCACTTTTGCACTTGTATTAGTGTGGAAAAACCACTTTTGCACTTGTATTAGTGTGGAAAAACCACTTTTCGCACTTGTGTTAGTGTTGAAAAGCCACTTTTCGCACTTGTGTTAGTGTTGAAAAACCACTTTTCGCACTTGTGTTGGTGCAGGAAACCACTTTTGCACTTGTATTAGTGTGGAAAAAACACTTTTTGCATTGTGATAGTGTTGAAAAACCACTTTTCGCACTTGTGTTAGTGTTGAAAAATCATTTTTCGCACTTGTGTTAGTGTTGAAAAACCACTTTTCGCACATTTGTTAGTGTTGAAAAACCACTTTTCGCACTTGTGTTGGTGCAGGAAACCACTTTTGCACTTGTATTAGTGTGGAAAAACCCACTTTTCGCACTTGTGTTAGTGTTGAAAAGCCACTTTTCGCACTTGTGTTAGTGTTGAAAAACCACTTTTCGCACTTGTGTTGGTGCAGGAAACCACTTTTGCACTTATATTAGTGTGGAAAAAACACTTTTTGCATTGTGATAGTGTTGAAAAACCACTTTTCGCACTTGTGTTAGTGTTGAAAAACCACTTTTCGCACTTGTGTTGGTGCAGGAAACCACTTTTGCACTTGTATTAGTGTGGAAAAAACCACTTTTCGCACATTTGTTACTGTTGAAAAACCACTTTTCGCACTTGTGTTGGTGCAGGAAACCACTTTTGCACTTGTATTAGTGTGGAAAAAACACTTTTTGCACTTGTGATAGTGTTGAAAAACCACTTTTCGCACTTGTGTTAGTGTTGAAAAACCACTTTTCGCACCTGTGTTAGTGTTGAAAAACCACTTTTCGCACATTTGTTAGTGTTGAAAAACCACTTTTCGCACTTGTGTTGGTGCAGGAAACCACTTTTGCACTTGTATTAATGTGGAAAAAACACTTTTTGCACTTGTGATAGTGTTGAAAAACCACTTTTCGCACTTGTGTTAGTGTTGAAAAACCACTTTTCGCACTTGTGTTGGTGCAGGAAACCACTTTTGCACTTGTATTAGTGTGGAAAAACCACTTTTCGTACTTGTGTTAGTGTTGAAAAACCACTTTTCGCACTTGTGTTCGTGTTGAAAAACCACTTTTTGCACTTGTGTTGGTGCAGGAAACCACTTTTGCACTTGTATTAGTGTGGAAAAACCACTTTTCGCACTTGTGTTAGCGTTGATAAACCACTTTTCGCACTTGTGTTAGTGTTGAAAAACCACTTTTCACACATTTGTTAGTGTTGAAAAACCACTTTTCGCACTTGTGTTGGTGCAGGAAACCACTTTTGCACTTGTATTAGTGTGGAAAAAACACTTTTCGCACTTGTGTTAGTGTGGAAAAACCACTTTTCGCACTTGTGTTAGTGTTGAAAAACCACTTTTCGCACTTGTGTTGGTGCAGGAAACCACATTTGCACTTGTATTAGTGTGGAAAAAACACTTTTTGCACTTGTGATAGTGTTGAAAAACCACTTTTCGCACTTGTGTTAGTGTTGAAAATTCATTTTTCGCACTTGTGTTAGTGTTGAAAAACCACTTTTCGCACATTTGTTAGTGTTGAAAAACCACTTTTCGCACTTGTGTTGGTGCAGGAAACCACTTTTGCACTTGTATTAGTGTGGAAAAAACACTTTTTGCACTTGTGTTAGTGTTGATAAACCACATTTCGCACTTGTGTTAGTGTTGAAAAACCACTTTTCACACATTTGTTAGTGTTGAAAAACCACTTTTCGCACTTGTGTTGGTGCAGGAAACCACATTTGCACTTGTATTAGTGTGGAAAAAACACTTTTTGCACTTGTGATAGTGTTGAAAAACCACTTTTCGCACATTTGTTAGTGTTGAAAAACCACTTTTCGCACTTGTGTTAGTGTTGAAAAACCACTTTTCGCCCTTGTGTTAGTGTTGAAAAACCACTTTTCGCACTTGTGTTGGTGCAGGAAACCACTTTTGCACTTGTATTAGTGTGGAAAAACCACTTTTTGCACTTGTGATAGTGTTGAAAAACCACTTTTCGCACTTGTGTTAGTGTTGAAAATTCATTTTTCGCACTTGTGTTAGTGTTGAAAAACCACTTTTCGCACATTTGTTAGTGTTGAAAAACCACTTTTCGCACTTGTGTTGGTGCAGGAAACCACTTTTGCACTTGTATTAGTGTGGAAAAAACACTTTTTGCACTTGTGTTAGTGTTGATAAACCACATTTCGCACTTGTGTTAGTGTTGAAAAACCACTTTTCACACATTTGTTAGTGTTGAAAAACCACTTTTCGCACTTGTGTTGGTGCAGGAAACCACTTTTGCACTTGCATTAGTGTGGAAAAAACACTTTTTGCACTTGTGATAGTGTTGAAAAACCACTTTTCGCACTTGTGTTAGTGTTGAAAAACCACTTTTCGCACTTGTGTTAGTGTTGAAAAACCACTTTTCGCACATTTGTTAGTGTTGAAAAACCACTTTTCGCACTTGTGTTGGTGCAGGAAACCACTTTTGCACTTGTATTAATGTGGAAAAAACACTTTTTGCACTTGTGATAGTGTTGAAAAACCACTTTTCGCAATTGTGTTAGTGTTGAAAAACCACTTTTCGCACTTGTGTTGGTGCAGGAAACCACTTTTGCACTTGTATTAGTGTGGAAAAACCACTTTTCGTACTTGTGTTAGTGTTGAAAAACCACTTTTCGCACTTGTGTTAGTGTTGAAAACCCACTTTTTGCACTTGTGTTGGTGCAGGAAACCACTTTTGCACTTGTATTAGTGTGGAAAAACCACTTTTCGCACTTGTGTTAGCGTTGATAAACCACTTTTCGCACTTGTGTTAGTGTTGAAAAACCACTTTTCACACATTTGTTAGTGTTGAAAAACCACTTTTCGCACTTGTGTTGGTGCAGGAAACCACTTTTGCACTTGTATTAGTGTGGAAAAAACACTTTTCGCACTTGTGTTAGTGTGGAAAAACCACTTTTCGCACTTGTGTTAGTGTTGAAAAACCACTTTTTGCACTTGTGTTAGTGTTGAAAAACCACTTTTCGCACTTGTGTTGGTGCAGGAAACCACATTTGCACTTGTATTAGTGTGGAAAAAACACTTTTTGCACTTGTGATAGTGTTGAAAAACCACTTTTCGCACATTTGTTAGTGTTGAAAAACCACTTTTCGCACTTGTGTTAGTGTTGAAAAACCACTTTTCGCCCTTGTGTTAGTGTTGAAAAACCACTTTTCGCACTTGTGTTGGTGCAGGAAACCACTTTTGCACTTGTATTAGTGTGGAAAAACCACTTTTTGCACTTGTGATAGTGTTGAAAAACCACTTTTCGCACTTGTGTTAGTGTTGAAAAATCATTTTTCGCACTTGTGTTAGTGTTGAAAAACCACTTTTCGCACATTTGTTAGTGTTGAAAAACCACTTTTCGCACTTGTGTTGGTGCAGGAAACCACTTTTGCACTTGTATTAGTGTGGAAAAAACACTTTTTGCATTGTGATAGTGTTGAAAAACCACTTTTCGCACTTGTGTTAGTGTTGAAAAATCATTTTTCGCACTTGTGTTAGTGTTGAAAAACCACTTTTCGCACATTTGTTAGTGTTGAAAAACCACTTTTCGCACTTGTGTTGGTGCAGGAAACCACTTTTGCACTTGTATTAGTGTGGAAAAACCCACTTTTCGCACTTGTGTTAGTGTTGAAAAGCCACTTTTCGCACTTGTGTTAGTGTTGAAAAACCACTTTTCGCACTTGTGTTGGTGCAGGAAACCACTTTTGCACTTATATTAGTGTGGAAAAAACACTTTTTGCATTGTGATAGTGTTGAAAAACCACTTTTCGCACTTGTGTTAGTGTTGAAAAACCACTTTTCGCACTTGTGTTGGTGCAGGAAACCACTTTTGCACTTGTATTAGTGTGGAAAAAACCACTTTTCGCACATTTGTTACTGTTGAAAAACCACTTTTCGCACTTGTGTTGGTGCAGGAAACCACTTTTGCACTTGTATTAGTGTGGAAAAAACACTTTTTGCACTTGTGATAGTGTTGAAAAACCACTTTTCGCACTTGTGTTAGTGTTGAAAAACCACTTTTCGCACCTGTGTTAGTGTTGAAAAACCACTTTTCGCACATTTGTTAGTGTTGAAAAACCACTTTTCGCACTTGTGTTGGTGCAGGAAACCACTTTTGCACTTGTATTAATGTGGAAAAAACACTTTTTGCACTTGTGATAGTGTTGAAAAACCACTTTTCGCACTTGTGTTAGTGTTGAAAAACCACTTTTCGCACTTGTGTTGGTGCAGGAAACCACTTTTGCACTTGTATTAGTGTGGAAAAACCACTTTTCGTACTTGTGTTAGTGTTGAAAAACCACTTTTCGCACTTGTGTTCGTGTTGAAAAACCACTTTTTGCACTTGTGTTGGTGCAGGAAACCACTTTTGCACTTGTATTAGTGTGGAAAAACCACTTTTCGCACTTGTGTTAGCGTTGATAAACCACTTTTCGCACTTGTGTTAGTGTTGAAAAACCACTTTTCACACATTTGTTAGTGTTGAAAAACCACTTTTCGCACTTGTGTTGGTGCAGGAAACCACTTTTGCACTTGTATTAGTGTGGAAAAAACACTTTTCGCACTTGTGTTAGTGTGGAAAAACCACTTTTCGCACTTGTGTTAGTGTTGAAAAACCACTTTTCGCACTTGTGTTGGTGCAGGAAACCACATTTGCACTTGTATTAGTGTGGAAAAAACACTTTTTGCACTTGTGATAGTGTTGAAAAACCACTTTTCGCACTTGTGTTAGTGTTGAAAATTCATTTTTCGCACTTGTGTTAGTGTTGAAAAACCACTTTTCGCACATTTGTTAGTGTTGAAAAACCACTTTTCGCACTTGTGTTGGTGCAGGAAACCACTTTTGCACTTGTATTAGTGTGGAAAAAACACTTTTTGCACTTGTGTTAGTGTTGATAAACCACATTTCGCACTTGTGTTAGTGTTGAAAAACCACTTTTCACACATTTGTTAGTGTTGAAAAACCACTTTTCGCACTTGTGTTGGTGCAGGAAACCACATTTGCACTTGTATTAGTGTGGAAAAAACACTTTTTGCACTTGTGATAGTGTTGAAAAACCACTTTTCGCACATTTGTTAGTGTTGAAAAACCACTTTTCGCACTTGTGTTAGTGTTGAAAAACCACTTTTCGCCCTTGTGTTAGTGTTGAAAAACCACTTTTCGCACTTGTGTTGGTGCAGGAAACCACTTTTGCACTTGTATTAGTGTGGAAAAACCACTTTTTGCACTTGTGATAGTGTTGAAAAACCACTTTTCGCACTTGTGTTAGTGTTGAAAATTCATTTTTCGCACTTGTGTTAGTGTTGAAAAACCACTTTTCGCACATTTGTTAGTGTTGAAAAACCACTTTTCGCACTTGTGTTGGTGCAGGAAACCACTTTTGCACTTGTATTAGTGTGGAAAAAACACTTTTTGCACTTGTGTTAGTGTTGATAAACCACATTTCGCACTTGTGTTAGTGTTGAAAAACCACTTTTCACACATTTGTTAGTGTTGAAAAACCACTTTTCGCACTTGTGTTGGTGCAGGAAACCACTTTTGCACTTGCATTAGTGTGGAAAAAACACTTTTTGCACTTGTGATAGTGTTGAAAAACCACTTTTCGCACTTGTGTTAGTGTTGAAAAACCACTTTTCGCACTTGTGTTAGTGTTGAAAAACCACTTTTCGCACATTTGTTAGTGTTGAAAAACCACTTTTCGCACTTGTGTTGGTGCAGGAAACCACTTTTGCACTTGTATTAATGTGGAAAAAACACTTTTTGCACTTGTGATAGTGTTGAAAAACCACTTTTCGCAATTGTGTTAGTGTTGAAAAACCACTTTTCGCACTTGTGTTGGTGCAGGAAACCACTTTTGCACTTGTATTAGTGTGGAAAAACCACTTTTCGTACTTGTGTTAGTGTTGAAAAACCACTTTTCGCACTTGTGTTAGTGTTGAAAACCCACTTTTTGCACTTGTGTTGGTGCAGGAAACCACTTTTGCACTTGTATTAGTGTGGAAAAACCACTTTTCGCACTTGTGTTAGCGTTGATAAACCACTTTTCGCACTTGTGTTAGTGTTGAAAAACCACTTTTCACACATTTGTTAGTGTTGAAAAACCACTTTTCGCACTTGTGTTGGTGCAGGAAACCACTTTTGCACTTGTATTAGTGTGGAAAAAACACTTTTCGCACTTGTGTTAGTGTGGAAAAACCACTTTTCGCACTTGTGTTAGTGTTGAAAAACCACTTTTTGCACTTGTGTTAGTGTTGAAAAACCACTTTTCGCACTTGTGTTGGTGCAGGAAACCACATTTGCACTTGTATTAGTGTGGAAAAAACACTTTTTGCACTTGTGATAGTGTTGAAAAACCACTTTTCGCACATTTGTTAGTGTTGAAAAACCACTTTTCGCACTTGTGTTAGTGTTGAAAAACCACTTTTCGCCCTTGTGTTAGTGTTGAAAAACCACTTTTCGCACTTGTGTTGGTGCAGGAAACCACTTTTGCACTTGTATTAGTGTGGAAAAACCACTTTTTGCACTTGTGATAGTGTTGAAAAACCACTTTTCGCACTTGTGTTAGTGTTGAAAAATCATTTTTCGCACTTGTGTTAGTGTTGAAAAACCACTTTTCGCACATTTGTTAGTGTTGAAAAACCACTTTTCGCACTTGTGTTGGTGCAGGAAACCACTTTTGCACTTGTATTAGTGTGGAAAAAACACTTTTTGCACTTGTGTTAGTGTTGATAAACCACATTTCGCACTTGTGTTAGTGTTGAAAAACCACTTTTCACACATTTGTTAGTGTTGAAAAACCACTTTTCGCACTTGTGTTGGTGCAGGAAACCACTTTTGCACTTGTATTAGTGTGGAAAAACCACTTTTTGCACTTGTGATAGTGTTGAAAAACCACTTTTCGCACTTGTGTTAGTGTTGAAAAACCACTTTTCGCACTTGTGTTAGTGCAGGAAACCACTTTTGCACTTGTATTAGTGTGGAAAACCACTTTTCGCACTTGTGATAGTGTTGAAAAACCACTTTTCGCACTTGTGTTAGTGTTGAAAAACCACTTTTCGCACTTGTGTTGGTGCAGGAAACCACTTTTGCACTTGTATTAGTGTGGAAAAACCACTTTTCGCACTTGTGTTAGCATTGATAAACCACTTTTCGCACTTGTGTTAGTGTTGAAAAACCACTTTTCACACATTTGTTAGTGTTGAAAAACCACTTTTCGCACTTGTGTTGGTGCAGGAAACCACTTTTGCACTTGTATTAGTGTGGAAAAAACACTTTTTGCACTTGTGTTAGTGTTGATAAACCACTTTTCGCACTTGTGTTAGTGTTGAAAAACCACTTTTCGCACATTTGTTAGTGTTGAAAAACCACTTTTCGCACTTGTGTTGGTGAAGGAAACCACTTTTGCACTTGTATTAGTGTGGAAAAAACACTTTTCGCACTTGTGTTAGTGTTGATAAACCACTTTTCGCACTTGTGTTAGTGTTGAAAAACCACTTTTCGCACATTTGTTAGTGTTGAAAAACCACTTTTCGCAATTGTGTTGGTGCAGGAAACCACTTTTGCACTTGTGTTAGTGTGGAAAAAACACTTTTTGCACTTGTGATAGTGTTGAAAAACCACTTTTCGCACTTGTGTTAGTGTTGAAAAACCACTTTTCGCACTTGTGTTGGTGCAGGAAACCACTTTTGCACTTGTATTAGTGTGGATAAAACACTTTTCCCACTTGTGTTAGTGTTGAAAAACCACTTTTCGCACTTGTGTTGGTGCAGGAAACCACTTTTGCACTTGTAATAGTGTGGAAAAAACACTTTTCGCACTTGTGTTAGTGTTGATAAACCAGTTTTCACACTTGTGTTAGTGTTGAAAAACCACTTTTCGCACATTTGTTAGTGTTGAAAAACCACTTTTCGCACTTGTGTTGGTGCAGGAAACCACTTTTGCACTTGCATTAGTGTGGAAAAAACACTTTTTGCACTTGTGATAGTGTTGAAAACCCACATTTCGCACTTGTGTTAGTGTTGAAAAATCACTTTTCGCACCTATGTTGGTGCAGGAAACCACTTTTGCACTTGTATTAGTGTGGAAAAACCACTTTTCGCACTTGTGATAGTGTTGAAAAACCACTTTTCGCACTTGTGTTAGTGTTGAAAAACCACTTTTCGCACTTGTGTTGGTGCAGGAAACCACTTTTGCACTTGTATTAGTGTGGAAAAACTACTTTTCGCACTTGTGTTAGTGCAGGAAAGCACTTTTGCACTTGCATTAGTGTGGAAAAAACACTTTTTGCACTTGTGATAGTGTTGAAAAACCACTTTTCGCACTTGTGTTAGTGTTGAAAAACCACTTTTCGCACTTGTGTTGGTGGAGGAAACCACATTTGCACTTGTATTAGTGTGGAAAAAACACTTTTTGCACTTGTGATAGTGTTGAAAAACCACTTTTCGCACATTTGTTAGTGTTGAAAAACCACTTTTTGCACTTGTGTTGGTGCAGGAAACCACTTTTGCACTTGTATTAGTGTGGAAAAACCACTTTTCGCACTTGTGTTAGCGTTGATAAACCACTTTTCGCACTTGTGTTAGTGTTGAAAAACCACTTTTCACACATTTGTTAGTGTTGAAAAACCACTTTTCGCACTTGTGTTGGTGCAGGAAACCACTTTTGCACTTGTATTAGTGTGGAAAAAACACTTTTCGCACTTGTGTTAGTGTGGAAAAACCACTTTTTGCACTTGTGTTAGTGTTGAAAAACCACTTTTTGCACTTGTGTTAGTGTTGAAAAACCACTTTTCGCACTTGTGTTGGTGCAGGAAACCACATTTGCACTTGTATTAGTGTGGAAAAACACTTTTTGCACTTGTGATAGTGTTGAAAAACCACTTTTCGCACATTTGTAAGTGTTGAAAAACCACTTTTCGCACTTGTGTTAGTGTTGAAAAACCACTTTTCGCCCTTGTGTTAGTGTTGAAAAACCACTTTTCGCACTTGTGTTGGTGCAGGAAACCACTTTTGCACTTGTATTAGTGTGGAAAAACCACTTTTTGCACTTGTGATAGTGTTGAAAAACCACTTTTCGCACTTGTGTTAGTGTTGAAAAATCATTTTTCGCACTTGTGTTAGTGTTGAAAAACCACTTTTCGCACATTTGTTAGTGTTGAAAAACCACTTTTCGCACTTGTGTTGGTGCAGGAAACCACTTTTGCACTTGTATTAGTGTGGAAAAAACACTTTTTGCACTTGTGTTAGTGTTGATAAACCACATTTCGCACTTGTGTTAGTGTTGAAAAACCACTTTTCACACATTTGTTAGTGTTGAAAAACCACTTTTCGCACTTGTGTTGGTGCAGGAAACCACTTTTGCACTTGTATTAGTGTGGAAAAAACACTTTTTGCACTTGTGATAGTGTTGAAAAACCACTTTTCGCACTTGTGTTAGTGTTGAAAAACCACTTTTCGCACTTGTGTTAGTGTTGAAAAACCACTTTTCGCACATTTGTTAGTGTTGAAAAACCACTTTTCGCACTTGTGTTGGTGCAGGAAACCACTTTTGCACTTGTATTAATGTGGAAAAAACACTTTTTGCACTTGTGATAGTGTTGAAAAACCACTTTTCGCACTTGTGTTAGTGTTGAAAAACCACTTTTCGCACTTGTGTTGGTGCAGGAAACCACTTTTGCACTTGTATTAATGTGGAAAAAACACTTTTTGCACTTGTGATAGTGTTGAAAAACCACTTTTCGCACTTGTGTTAGAGTTGAAAAACCACTTTTCGCACTTGTGTTGGTGCAGGAAACCACTTTCGCACTTGTGTTAGCGTTGATAAACCACTTTTCGCACTTGTGTTAGTGTTGAAAAACCACTTTTCACACATTTGTTAGTGTTGAAAAACCACTTTTCGCACTTGTGTTGGTGCAGGAAACCACTTTTGCACTTGTATTAGTGTGGAAAAAACACTTTTCGCACTTGTGTTAGTGTGGAAAAACCACTTTTCGCACTTGTGTTAGTGTTGAAAAACCACTTTTTGCACTTGTGTTAGTGTTGAAAAACCACTTTTCGCACTTGTGTTGGTGCAGGAAACCACATTTGCACTTGTATTAGTGTGGAAAAAACACTTTTTGCACTTGTGATAGTGTTGAAAAACCACTTTTCGCACATTTGTTAGTGTTGAAAAACCACTTTTCGCACTTGTGTTAGTGTTGAAAAACCACTTTTCGCCCTTGTGTTAGTGTTGAAAAACCACTTTTCGCACTTGTGTTGGTGCAGGAAACCACTTTTGCACTTGTATTAGTGTGGAAAAAACCACTTTTTGCACTTGTGATAGTGTTGAAAAACCACTTTTCGCACTTGTGTTAGTGTTGAAAAATCATTTTTCGCACTTGTGTTAGTGTTGAAAAACCACTTTTCGCACATTTGTTAGTGTTGAAAAACCACTTTTCGCACTTGTGTTGGTGCAGGAAACCACTTTTGCACTTGTATTAGTGTGGAAAAAACACTTTTTGCACTTGTGTTAGTGTTGATAAACCACATTTCGCACTTGTGTTAGTGTTGAAAAACCACTTTTCACACATTTGTTAGTGTTGAAAAACCACTTTTCGCACTTTTGTTGGTGCAGGAAACCACTTTTGCACTTGTATTAGTGTGGAAAAACCACTTTTTGCACTTGTGATAGTGTTGAAAAACCACTTTTCGCACTTGTGTTAGTGTTGAAAAACCACTTTTCGCACTTGTGTTAGTGCAGGAAACCACTTTTGCACTTGTATTAGTGTGGAAAAACCACTTTTCGCACTTGTGATAGTGTTGAAAAACCACTTTTCGCACTTGTGTTAGTGTTGAAAAACCACTTTTCGCACTTGTGTTGGTGCAGGAAACCACTTTTGCACTTGTATTAGTGTGGAAAAACCACTTTTCGCACTTGTGTTAGCATTGATAAACCACTTTTCGCACTTGTGTTAGTGTTGAAAACCACTTTTCACACATTTGTTAGTGTTGAAAAAGCACTTTTCGCACTTGTGTTGGTGCAGGAAACCACTTTTGCACTTGTATTAGTGTGGAAAAAACACTTTTTGCACTTGTGTTAGTGTTGATAAACCACTTTTCGCACTTGTGTTAGTGTTGAAAAACCACTTTTCGCACATTTGTTAGTGTTGAAAAACCACTTTTCGCACTTGTGTTGGTGAAGGAAACCACTTTTGCACTTGTATTAGTGTGGAAAAAACACTTTTCGCACTTGTGTTAGTGTTGATAAACCACTTTTCGCACTTGTGTTAGTGTTGAAAAACCACTTTTCGCACATTTGTTAGTGTTGAAAAACCACTTTTCGCAATTGTGTTGGTGCAGGAAACCACTTTTGCACTTGTGTTAGTGTGGAAAAAACACTTTTTGCACTTGTGATAGTGTTGAAAAACCACTTTTCGCACTTGTGTTAGTGTTGAAAAACCACTTTTCGCACTTGTGTTGGTGCAGGAAACCACTTTTGCACTTGTATTAGTGTGGAAAAAACACTTTTCCCACTTGTGTTAGTGTTGAAAAACCACTTTTCGCACTTGTGTTGGTGCAGGAAACCACTTTTGCACTTGTAATAGTGTGGAAAAAACACTTTTCGCACTTGCGTTAGTGTTGATAAACCAGTTTTCACACTTGTGTTAGTGTTGAAAAACCACTTTTCGCACATTTGTTAGTGTTGAAAAACCACTTTTCGCACTTGTGTTGGTGCAGGAAACCACTTTTGCACTTGTATTAATGTGGAAAAAACACTTTTTGCACTTGTGATAGTGTTGAAAAACCACTTTTCGCACTTGTGTTAGTGTTGAAAAACCACTTTTCGCACTTGTGTTGGTGCAGGAAACCACTTTTGCACTTGTATTAGTGTGGAAAAACCACTTTTCGTACTTGTGTTAGTGTTGAAAAACCACTTTTCGCACTTGTGTTCGTGTTGAAAAACCACTTTTTGCACTTGTGTTGGTGCAGGAAACCACTTTTGCACTTGTATTAGTGTGGAAAAACCACTTTTCGCACTTGTGTTAGCGTTGATAAACCACTTTTCGCACTTGTGTTAGTGTTGAAAAACCACTTTTCACACATTTGTTAGTGTTGAAAAACCACTTTTCGCACTTGTGTTGGTGCAGGAAACCACTTTTGCACTTGTATTAGTGTGGAAAAAACACTTTTCGCACTTGTGTTAGTGTGGAAAAACCACTTTTCGCACTTGTGTTAGTGTTGAAAAACCACTTTTCGCACTTGTGTTGGTGCAGGAAACCACATTTGCACTTGTATTAGTGTGGAAAAAACACTTTTTGCACTTGTGATAGTATTGAAAAACCACTTTTCGCACTTGTGTTAGTGTTGAAAATTCATTTTTCGCACTTGTGTTAGTGTTGAAAAACCACATTTCGCACATTTGTTAGTGTTGAAAAACCACTTTTCGCACTTGTGTTGGTGCAGGAAACCACTTTTGCACTTGTATTAGTGTGGAAAAAACACTTTTTGCACTTGTTTTAGTGTTGATAAACCACATTTCGCACTTGTGTTAGTGTTGAAAAACCACTTTTCACACATTTGTTAGTGTTGAAAAACCACTTTTCGCACTTGTGTTGGTGCAGGAAACCACATTTGCACTTGTATTAGTGTGGAAAAAACACTTTTTGCACTTGTGATAGTGTTGAAAAACCACTTTTCGCACATTTGTTAGTGTTGAAAAACCACTTTTCGCACTTGTGTTAGTGTTGAAAAACCACTTTTCGCCCTTGTGTTAGTGTTGAAAAACCACTTTTCGCACTTGTGTTGGTGCAGGAAACCACTTTTGCACTTGTATTAGTGTGGAAAAACCACTTTTTGCACTTGTGATAGTGTTGAAAAACCACTTTTCGCACTTGTGTTAGTGTTGAAAATTCATTTTTCGCACTTGTGTTAGTGTTGAAAAACCACTTTTCGCACATTTGTTAGTGTTGAAAAACCACTTTTCGCACATGTGTTGGTGCAGGAAACCACTTTTGCACTTGTATTAGTGTGGAAAAAACACTTTTTGCACTTGTGTTAGTGTTGATAAACCACATTTCGCACTTGTGTTAGTGTTGAAAAACCACTTTTCACACATTTGTTAGTGTTGAAAAACCACTTTTCGCACTTGTGTTGGTGCAGGAAACCACTTTTGCACTTGTATTAGTGTGGAAAAAACACTTTTTGCACTTGTGATAGTGTTGAAAAACCACTTTTCGCACTTGTGTTAGTGTTGAAAAACCACTTTTCGCACTTGTGTTAGTGTTGAAAAACCACTTTTCGCACATTTGTTAGTGTTGAAAAACCACTTTTCGCACTTGTGTTGGTGCAGGAAACCACTTTTGCACTTGTATTAATGTGGAAAAAACACTTTTTGCACTTGTGATAGTGTTGAAAAACCACTTTTCGCACTTGTGTTAGTGTTGAAAAACCACTTTTCGCACTTGTGTTGGTGCAGGAAACCACTTTTGCACTTGTATTAGTGTGGAAAAACCACTTTTCGTACTTGTGTTAGTGTTGAAAAACCACTTTTCGCACTTGTGTTAGTGTTGAAAACCCACTTTTTGCACTTGTGTTGGTGCAGGAAACCACTTTTGCACTTGTATTAGTGTGGAAAAACCACTTTTCGCACTTGTGTTAGCGTTGATAAACCACTTTTCGCACTTGTGTTAGTGTTGAAAAACCACTTTTCACACATTTGTTAGTGTTGAAAAACCACTTTTCGCACTTGTGCAGGAAACCACTTTTGCACTTGTATTAGTGTGGAAAAAAACACTTTTCGCACTTGTGTTAGTGTGGAAAAACCACTTTTCGCACTTGTGTTAGTGTTGAAAAACCACTTTTTGCACTTGTGTTAGTGTTGAAAAACCACTTTTTGCACTTGTGTTGGTGCAGGAAACCACATTTGCACTTGTATTAGTGTGGAAAAAAACACTTTTTGCACTTGTGATAGTGTTGAAAAACCACTTTTCGCACATTTGTTAGTGTTGAAAAACCACTTTTCGCACTTGTGTTAGTGTTGAAAAACCACTTTTCGCACTTGTGTTAGTGTTGAAAAACCACTTTTCGCACTTGTGGTTGGTGCAGGAAACCACTTTTGCACTTGTATTAGTGTGGAAAAACCACTTTTTGCACTTGTGATAGTGTTGAAAAACCACTTTTCGCACTTGTGTTAGTGTTGAAAAAACCACTTTTCGCACATTTGTTAGTGTTGAAAAACCACTTTTCGCACTTGTGTTGGTGCAGGAAACCACTTTTGCACTTGTATTAATGTGGAAAAAACACTTTTTGCACTTGTGATAGTGTTGAAAAACCACTTTTCGCACTTGTGTTAGTGTTGAAAAACCACTTTTCGCACTTGTGTTGGTGCAGGAAACCACTTTTGCACTTGTATTAGTGTGGAAAAACACTTTTCGTACTTGTGTTAGTGTTGAAAAACCACTTTTCGCACTTGTGTTCGTGTTGAAAAACCACTTTTTGCACTTGTGTTGGTGCAGGAAACCACTTTTGCACTTGTATTAGTGTGGAAAAACCACTTTTCGCACTTGTGTTAGCGTTGATAAACCACTTTTCGCACTTGTGTTAGTGTTGAAAAACCACTTTTCACACATTTGTTAGTGTTGAAAAACCACTTTTCGCACTTGTGTTGGTGCAGGAAACCACTTTTGCACTTGTATTAGTGTGGAAAAAACACTTTTCGCACTTGTGTTAGTGTGGAAAAACCACTTTTCGCACTTGTGTTAGTGTTGAAAAACCACTTTTCGCACTTGTGTTGGTGCAGGAAACCACATTTGCACTTGTATTAGTGTGGAAAAAACACTTTTTTGCACTTGTGATAGTATTGAAAAACCACTTTTCGCACTTGTGTTAGTGTTGAAAATTCATTTTTCGCACTTGTGTTAGTGTTGAAAAACCACTTTTCGCACATTTGTTAGTGTTGAAAAACCACTTTTCGCACTTGTGTTGGGTGCAGGAAACCACTTTTGCACTTGTATTAGTGTGGAAAAAACACTTTTTGCACTTGTTTTAGTGTTGATAAACCACATTTTCGCACTTGTGTTAGTGTTGAAAAACCACTTTTCACACATTTGTTAGTGTTGAAAAACCACTTTTCGCACTTGTGTTGGTGCAGGAAACCACATTTGCACTTGTATTAGTGTGGAAAAAACACTTTTTGCACTTGTGATAGTGTTGAAAAACCACTTTTCGCACATTTGTAGTGTTGAAAAAACCACTTTTCGCACTTGTGTTAGTGTTGAAAAACCACTTTTCGCCCTTGTGTTAGTGTTGAAAAACCACTTTTCGCACTTGTGTTGGTGCAGGAAACCACTTTTGCACTTGTATTAGTGTGGAAAAAACCACTTTTTGCACTTGTGATAGTGTTGAAAAACCACTTTTCGCACTTGTGTTAGTGTTGAAAATTCATTTTTCGCACTTGTGTTAGTGTTGAAAAACCACTTTTCGCACATTTGTTAGTGTTGAAAAACCACTTTTCGCACATGTGTTGGTGCAGGAAACCACTTTTGCACTTGTATTAGTGTGGAAAAAACACTTTTTGCACTTGTGTTAGTGTTGATAAACCACATTTCGCACTTGTGTTAGTGTTGAAAAACCACTTTTCACACATTTGTTAGTGTTGAAAAACCACTTTTCGCACTTGTGTTGGTGCAGGAAACCACTTTTGCACTTGTATTAGTGTGGAAAAAACACTTTTTGCACTTGTGATAGTGTTGAAAAACCACTTTTCGCACTTGTGTTAGTGTTGAAAAACCACTTTTCGCACTTGTGTTAGTGTTGAAAAACCACTTTTCGCACATTTGTTAGTGTTGAAAAACCACTTTTCGCACTTGTGTTGGTGCAGGAAACCACTTTTGCACTTGTATTAATGTGGAAAAAACACTTTTTGCACTTGTGATAGTGTTGAAAAACCACTTTTTGCACTTGTGATAGTGTTGAAAAACCACTTTTCGCACTTGTGTTAGTGTTGAAAAACCACTTTTCGCACTTGTGTTGGTGCAGGAAACCACATTTGCACTTGTATTAGTGTGGAAAAAACACTTTTTGCACTTGTGATAGTGTTGAAAAACCACTTTTCGCACATTTGTTAGTGTTGAAAAACCACTTTTCGCACTTGTGTTAGTGTTGAAAAACCACTTTTCGCCCTTGTGTTAGTGTTGAAAAACCACTTTTCGCACTTGTGTTGGTGCAGGAAACCACTTTTGCACTTGTATTAGTGTGGAAAAACCACTTTTTGCACTTGTGATAGTGTTGAAAAACCACTTTTCGCACTTGTGTTAGTGTTGAAAATTCATTTTTCGCACTTGTGTTAGTGTTGAAAAACCACTTTTCGCACATTTGTTAGTGTTGAAAAACCACTTTTCGCACATGTGTTGGTGCAGGAAACCACTTTTGCACTTGTATTAGTGTGGAAAAAACACTTTTTGCACTTGTGTTAGTGTTGATAAACCACATTTCGCACTTGTGTTAGTGTTGAAAAACCACTTTTCACACATTTGTTAGTGTTGAAAAACCACTTTTCGCACTTGTGTTGGTGCAGGAAACCACTTTTGCACTTGTATTAGTGTGGAAAAAACACTTTTTGCACTTGTGATAGTGTTGAAAAACCACTTTTCGCACTTGTGTTAGTGTTGAAAAACCACTTTTCGCACTTGTGTTAGTGTTGAAAAACCACTTTTCGCACATTTGTTAGTGTTGAAAAACCACTTTTCGCACTTGTGTTGGTGCAGGAAACCACTTTTGCACTTGTATTAATGTGGAAAAAAACACTTTTTGCACTTGTGATAGTGTTGAAAAACCACTTTTCGCACTTGTGTTAGTGTTGAAAAACCACTTTTCGCACTTGTGTTGGTGCAGGAAACCACTTTTGCACTTGTATTAGTGTGGAAAAAACCACTTTTCGTACTTGTGTTAGTGTTGAAAAACCACTTTTCGCACTTGTGTTAGTGTTGAAAACCCACTTTTTGCACTTGTGTTGGTGCAGGAAACCACTTTTGCACTTGTATTAGTGTGGAAAAACCACTTTTCGCACTTGTGTTAGCGTTGATAAACCACTTTTCGCACTTGTGTTAGTGTTGAAAAACCACTTTTCACACATTTGTTAGTGTTGAAAAACCACTTTTCGCACTTGTGTTGGTGCAGGAAACCACTTTTGCACTTGTATTAGTGTGGAAAAAACACTTTTCGCACTTGTGTTAGTGTGGAAAAACCACTTTTCGCACTTGTGTTAGTGTTGAAAAACCACTTTTTGCACTTGTGTTAGTGTTGAAAAACCACTTTTTGCACTTGTGTTGGTGCAGGGAAACCACATTTGCACTTGTATTAGTGTGGAAAAAACACTTTTTGCACTTGTGATAGTGTTGAAAAACCACTTTTCGCACATTTGTTAGTGTTGAAAAACCACTTTTCGCACTTGTGTTAGTGTTGAAAAACCACTTTTCGCCCTTGTGTTAGTGTTGAAAAACCACTTTTCGCACTTGTGTTGGTGCAGGAAACCACTTTTGCACTTGTATTAGTGTGGAAAAACCACTTTTTGCACTTGTGATAGTGTTGAAAAACCACTTTTCGCACTTGTGTTAGTGTTGAAAAACCACTTTTCGCACATTTGTTAGTGTTGAAAAACCACTTTTCGCACTTGTGTTGGTGCAGGAAACCACTTTTGCACTTGTATTAATGTGGAAAAAACACTTTTTGCACTTGTGATAGTGTTGAAAAACCACTTTTCGCACTTGTGTTAGTGTTGAAAAACCACTTTTCGCACTTGTGTTGGTGCAGGAAACCACTTTTGCACTTGTATTAGTGTGGAAAAACCACTTTTCGTACTTGTGTTAGTGTTGAAAAACCACTTTTCGCACTTGTGTTCGTGTTGAAAAACCACTTTTTGCACTTGTGTTGGTGCAGGAAACCACTTTTGCACTTGTATTAGTGTGGAAAAACCACTTTTCGCACTTGTGTTAGCGTTGATAAACCACTTTTCGCACTTGTGTTAGTGTTGAAAAACCACTTTTCACACATTTGTTAGTGTTGAAAAACCACTTTTCGCACTTGTGTTGGTGCAGGAAACCACTTTTGCACTTGTATTAGTGTGGAAAAAACACTTTTCGCACTTGTGTTAGTGTGGAAAAACCACTTTTCGCACTTGTGTTAGTGTTGAAAAACCACTTTTCGCACTTGTGTTGGTGCAGGAAACCACATTTGCACTTGTATTAGTGTGGAAAAAACACTTTTTGCACTTGTGATAGTATTGAAAAACCACTTTTCGCACTTGTGTTAGTGTTGAAAATTCATTTTTCGCACTTGTGTTAGTGTTGAAAAACCACTTTTCGCACATTTGTTAGTGTTGAAAAACCACTTTTCGCACTTGTGTTGGTGCAGGAAACCACTTTTGCACTTGTATTAGTGTGGAAAAAACACTTTTTGCACTTGTTTTAGTGTTGATAAACCACATTTCGCACTTGTGTTAGTGTTGAAAAACCACTTTTCACACATTTGTTAGTGTTGAAAAACCACTTTTCGCACTTGTGTTGGTGCAGGAAACCACATTTGCACTTGTATTAGTGTGGAAAAAACACTTTTTGCACTTGTGATAGTGTTGAAAAACCACTTTTCGCACATTTGTTAGTGTTGAAAAACCACTTTTCGCACTTGTGTTAGTGTTGAAAAACCACTTTTCGCCCTTGTGTTAGTGTTGAAAAACCACTTTTCGCACTTGTGTTGGTGCAGGAAACCACTTTTGCACTTGTATTAGTGTGGAAAAACCACTTTTTGCACTTGTGATAGTGTTGAAAAACCACTTTTCGCACTTGTGTTAGTGTTGAAAATTCATTTTTCGCACTTGTGTTAGTGTTGAAAAACCACTTTTCGCACATTTGTTAGTGTTGAAAAACCACTTTTCGCACATGTGTTGGTGCAGGAAACCACTTTTGCACTTGTATTAGTGTGGAAAAAACACTTTTTGCACTTGTGTTAGTGTTGATAAACCACATTTCGCACTTGTGTTAGTGTTGAAAAACCACTTTTCACACATTTGTTAGTGTTGAAAAACCACTTTTCGCACTTGTGTTGGTGCAGGAAACCACTTTTGCACTTGTATTAGTGTGGAAAAAACACTTTTTGCACTTGTGATAGTGTTGAAAAACCACTTTTCGCACTTGTGTTAGTGTTGAAAAACCACTTTTCGCACTTGTGTTAGTGTTGAAAAACCACTTTTCGCACATTTGTTAGTGTTGAAAAACCACTTTTCGCACTTGTGTTGGTGCAGGAAACCACTTTTGCACTTGTATTAATGTGGAAAAAACACTTTTTGCACTTGTGATAGTGTTGAAAAACCACTTTTTGCACTTGTGATAGTGTTGAAAAACCACTTTTCGCACTTGTGTTAGTGTTGAAAAACCACTTTTCGCACTTGTGTTGGTGCAGGAAACCACTTTTGCACTTGTATTAGTGTGGAAAAACCACTTTTCGTACTTGTGTTAGTGTTGAAAAACCACTTTTCGCACTTGTGTTCGTGTTGAAAAACCACTTTTTGCACTTGTGTTGGTGCAGGAAACCACTTTTGCACTTGTATTAGTGTGGAAAAACCACTTTTCGCACTTGTGTTAGCGTTGATAAACCACTTTTCGCACTTGTGTTAGTGTTGAAAAACCACTTTTCACACATTTGTTAGTGTTGAAAAACCACTTTTCGCACTTGTGTTGGTGCAGGAAACCACTTTTGCACTTGTATTAGTGTGGAAAAAACACTTTTCGCACTTGTGTTAGTGTGGAAAAACCACTTTTCGCACTTGTGTTAGTGTTGAAAAACCACTTTTCGCACTTGTGTTGGTGCAGGAAACCACATTTGCACTTGTATTAGTGTGGAAAAAACACTTTTTGCACTTGTGATAGTATTGAAAAACCACTTTTCGCACTTGTGTTAGTGTTGAAAATTCATTTTTCGCACTTGTGTTAGTGTTGAAAAACCACTTTTCGCACATTTGTTAGTGTTGAAAAACCACTTTTCGCACTTGTGTTGGTGCAGGAAACCACTTTTGCACTTGTATTAGTGTGGAAAAAACACTTTTTGCACTTGTTTTAGTGTTGATAAACCACATTTCGCACTTGTGTTAGTGTTGAAAAACCACTTTTCACACATTTGTTAGTGTTGAAAAACCACTTTTCGCACTTGTGTTGGTGCAGGAAACCACATTTGCACTTGTATTAGTGTGGAAAAAACACTTTTTGCACTTGTGATAGTGTTGAAAAACCACTTTTCGCACATTTGTTAGTGTTGAAAAACCACTTTTCGCACTTGTGTTAGTGTTGAAAAACCACTTTTCGCCCTTGTGTTAGTGTTGAAAAACCACTTTTCGCACTTGTGTTGGTGCAGGAAACCACTTTTGCACTTGTATTAGTGTGGAAAAACCACTTTTTGCACTTGTGATAGTGTTGAAAAACCACTTTTCGCACTTGTGTTAGTGTTGAAAATTCATTTTTCGCACTTGTGTTAGTGTTGAAAAACCACTTTTCGCACATTTGTTAGTGTTGAAAAACCACTTTTCGCACATGTGTTGGTGCAGGAAACCACTTTTGCACTTGTATTAGTGTGGAAAAAACACTTTTTGCACTTGTGTTAGTGTTGATAAACCACATTTCGCACTTGTGTTAGTGTTGAAAAACCACTTTTCACACATTTGTTAGTGTTGAAAAACCACTTTTCGCACTTGTGTTGGTGCAGGAAACCACTTTTGCACTTGTATTAGTGTGGAAAAAACACTTTTTGCACTTGTGATAGTGTTGAAAAACCACTTTTCGCACTTGTGTTAGTGTTGAAAAACCACTTTTCGCACTTGTGTTAGTGTTGAAAAACCACTTTTCGCACATTTGTTAGTGTTGAAAAACCACTTTTCGCACTTGTGTTGGTGCAGGAAACCACTTTTGCACTTGTATTAATGTGGAAAAAACACTTTTTGCACTTGTGATAGTGTTGAAAAACCACTTTTCGCACTTGTGTTAGTGTTGAAAAACCACTTTTCGCACTTGTGTTGGTGCAGGAAACCACTTTTGCACTTGTATTAGTGTGGAAAAACCACTTTTCGTACTTGTGTTAGTGTTGAAAAACCACTTTTCGCACTTGTGTTAGTGTTGAAAACCCACTTTTTGCACTTGTGTTGGTGCAGGAAACCACTTTTGCACTTGTATTAGTGTGGAAAAACCACTTTTCGCACTTGTGTTAGCGTTGATAAACCACTTTTCGCACTTGTGTTAGTGTTGAAAAACCACTTTTCACACATTTGTTAGTGTTGAAAAACCACTTTTCGCACTTGTGTTGGTGCAGGAAACCACTTTTGCACTTGTATTAGTGTGGAAAAAACACTTTTCGCACTTGTGTTAGTGTGGAAAAACCACTTTTCGCACTTGTGTTAGTGTTGAAAAACCACTTTTTGCACTTGTGTTAGTGTTGAAAAACCACTTTTTGCACTTGTGTTGGTGCAGGAAACCACATTTGCACTTGTATTAGTGTGGAAAAAACACTTTTTGCACTTGTGATAGTGTTGAAAAACCACTTTTCGCACATTTGTTAGTGTTGAAAAACCACTTTTCGCACTTGTGTTAGTGTTGAAAAACCACTTTTCGCCCTTGTGTTAGTGTTGAAAAACCACTTTTCGCACTTGTGTTGGTGCAGGAAACCACTTTTGCACTTGTATTAGTGTGGAAAAACCACTTTTTGCACTTGTGATAGTGTTGAAAAACCACTTTTCGCACTTGTGTTAGTGTTGAAAAACCACTTTTCGCACATTTGTTAGTGTTGAAAAACCACTTTTCGCACTTGTGTTGGTGCAGGAAACCACTTTTGCACTTGTATTAATGTGGAAAAAACACTTTTTGCACTTGTGATAGTGTTGAAAAACCACTTTTCGCACTTGTGTTAGTGTTGAAAAACCACTTTTCGCACTTGTGTTGGTGCAGGAAACCACTTTTGCACTTGTATTAGTGTGGAAAAACCACTTTTCGTACTTGTGTTAGTGTTGAAAAACCACTTTTCGCACTTGTGTTCGTGTTGAAAAACCACTTTTTGCACTTGTGTTGGTGCAGGAAACCACTTTTGCACTTGTATTAGTGTGGAAAAACCACTTTTCGCACTTGTGTTAGCATTGATAAACCACTTTTCGCACTTGTGTTAGTGTTGAAAAACCACTTTTCACACATTTGTTAGTGTTGAAAAACCACTTTTCGCACTTGTGTTGGTGCAGGAAACCACTTTTGCACTTGTATTAGTGTGGAAAAAACACTTTTCGCACTTGTGTTAGTGTGGAAAAACCACTTTTCGCACTTGTGTTAGTGTTGAAAAACCACTTTTCGCACTTGTGTTGGTGCAGGAAACCACATTTGCACTTGTATTAGTGTGGAAAAAACACTTTTTGCACTTGTGATAGTATTGAAAAACCACTTTTCGCACTTGTGTTAGTGTTGAAAATTCATTTTTCGCACTTGTGTTAGTGTTGAAAAACCACTTTTCGCACATTTGTTAGTGTTGAAAAACCACTTTTCGCACTTGTGTTGGTGCAGGAAACCACTTTTGCACTTGTATTAGTGTGGAAAAAACACTTTTTACACTTGTTTTAGTGTTGATAAACCACATTTCGCACTTGTGTTAGTGTTGAAAAACCACTTTTCACACATTTGTTAGTGTTGAAAAACCACTTTTCGCACTTGTGTTGGTGCAGGAAACCACATTTGCACTTGTATTAGTGTGGAAAAAACACTTTTTGCACTTGTGATAGTGTTGAAAAACCACTTTTCGCACATTTGTTAGTGTTGAAAAACCACTTTTCGCACTTGTGTTAGTGTTGAAAAACCACTTTTCGCCCTTGTGTTAGTGTTGAAAAACCACTTTTCGCACTTGTGTTGGTGCAGGAAACCACTTTTGCACTTGTATTAGTGTGGAAAAACCACTTTTTGCACTTGTGATAGTGTTGAAAAACCACTTTTCGCACTTGTGTTAGTGTTGAAAATTCATTTTTCGCACTTGTGTTAGTGTTGAAAAACCACTTTTCGCACATTTGTTAGTGTTGAAAAACCACTTTTCGCACATGTGTTGGTGCAGGAAACCACTTTTGCACTTGTATTAGTGTGGAAAAAACACTTTTTGCACTTGTGTTAGTGTTGATAAACCACATTTCGCACTTGTGTTAGTGTTGAAAAACCACTTTTCACACATTTGTTAGTGTTGAAAAACCACTTTTCGCACTTGTGTTGGTGCAGGAAACCACTTTTGCACTTGTATTAGTGTGGAAAAAACACTTTTTGCACTTGTGATAGTGTTGAAAAACCACTTTTCGCACTTGTGTTAGTGTTGAAAAACCACTTTTCGCACTTGTGTTAGTGTTGAAAAACCACTTTTCGCACATTTGTTAGTGTTGAAAAACCACTTTTCGCACTTGTGTTGGTGCAGGAAACCACTTTTGCACTTGTATTAATGTGGAAAAAACACTTTTTGCACTTGTGATAGTGTTGAAAAACCACTTTTCGCACTTGTGTTAGTGTTGAAAAACCACTTTTCGCACTTGTGTTGGTGCAGGAAACCACTTTTGCACTTGTATTAGTGTGGAAAAACCACTTTTCGTACTTGTGTTAGTGTTGAAAAACCACTTTTCGCACTTGTGTTAGTGTTGAAAACCCACTTTTTGCACTTGTGTTGGTGCAGGAAACCACTTTTGCACTTGTATTAGTGTGGAAAAACCACTTTTCGCACTTGTGTTAGCGTTGATAAACCACTTTTCGCACTTGTGTTAGTGTTGAAAAACCACTTTTCACACATTTGTTAGTGTTGAAAAACCACTTTTCGCACTTGTGTTGGTGCAGGAAACCACTTTTGCACTTGTATTAGTGTGGAAAAAACACTTTTCGCACTTGTGTTAGTGTGGAAAAACCACTTTTCGCACTTGTGTTAGTGTTGAAAAACCACTTTTTGCACTTGTGTTAGTGTTGAAAAACCACTTTTTGCACTTGTGTTGGTGCAGGAAACCACATTTGCACTTGTATTAGTGTGGAAAAAACACTTTTTGCACTTGTGATAGTGTTGAAAAACCACTTTTCGCACATTTGTTAGTGTTGAAAAACCACTTTTCGCACTTGTGTTAGTGTTGAAAAACCACTTTTCGCCCTTGTGTTAGTGTTGAAAAACCACTTTTCGCACTTGTGTTGGTGCAGGAAACCACTTTTGCACTTGTATTAGTGTGGAAAAACCACTTTTTGCACTTGTGATAGTGTTGAAAAACCACTTTTCGCACTTGTGTTAGTGTTGAAAAATCATTTTTCGCACTTGTGTTAGTGTTGAAAAACCACTTTTCGCACATTTGTTAGTGTTGAAAAACCACTTTTCGCACTTGTGTTGGTGCAGGAAACCACTTTTGCACTTGTATTAGTGTGGAAAAAACACTTTTTGCACTTGTGTTAGTGTTGATAAACCACATTTCGCACTTGTGTTAGTGTTGAAAAACCACTTTTCACACATTTGTTAGTGTTGAAAAACCACTTTTCGCACTTGTGTTGGTGCAGGAAACCACTTTTGCACTTGTATTAGTGTGGAAAAAACACTTTTTGCACTTGTGATAGTGTTGAAAAACCACTTTTCGCACTTGTGTTAGTGTTGAAAAACCACTTTTCGCACTTGTGTTAGTGTTGAAAAACCACTTTTCGCACATTTGTTAGTGTTGAAAAACCACTTTTCGCACTTGTGTTGGTGCAGGAAACCACTTTTGCACTTGTATTAATGTGGAAAAAACACTTTTTGCACTTGTGATAGTGTTGAAAAACCACTTTTCGCACTTGTGTTAGTGTTGAAAAACCACTTTTCGCACTTGTGTTGGTGCAGGAAACCACTTTTGCACTTGTATTAATGTGGAAAAAACACTTTTTGCACTTGTGATAGTGTTGAAAAACCACTTTTCGCACTTGTGTTAGAGTTGAAAAACCACTTTTCGCACTTGTGTTGGTGCAGGAAACCACTTTCGCACTTGTGTTAGCGTTGATAAACCACTTTTCGCACTTGTGTTAGTGTTGAAAAACCACTTTTCACACATTTGTTAGTGTTGAAAAACCACTTTTCGCACTTGTGTTGGTGCAGGAAACCACTTTTGCACTTGTATTAGTGTGGAAAAAACACTTTTCGCACTTGTGTTAGTGTGGAAAAACCACTTTTCGCACTTGTGTTAGTGTTGAAAAACCACTTTTTGCACTTGTGTTAGTGTTGAAAAACCACTTTTCGCACTTGTGTTGGTGCAGGAAACCACATTTGCACTTGTATTAGTGTGGAAAAAACACTTTTTGCACTTGTGATAGTGTTGAAAAACCACTTTTCGCACATTTGTTAGTGTTGAAAAACCACTTTTCGCACTTGTGTTAGTGTTGAAAAACCACTTTTCGCCCTTGTGTTAGTGTTGAAAAACCACTTTTCGCACTTGTGTTGGTGCAGGAAACCACTTTTGCACTTGTATTAGTGTGGAAAAAACCACTTTTTGCACTTGTGATAGTGTTGAAAAACCACTTTTCGCACTTGTGTTAGTGTTGAAAAATCATTTTTCGCACTTGTGTTAGTGTTGAAAAACCACTTTTCGCACATTTGTTAGTGTTGAAAAACCACTTTTCGCACTTGTGTTGGTGCAGGAAACCACTTTTGCACTTGTATTAGTGTGGAAAAACCACTTTTTGCACTTGTGATAGTGTTGAAAAACCACTTTTCGCACTTGTGTTAGTGTTGAAAAACCACTTTTCGCACTTGTGTTAGTGCAGGAAACCACTTTTGCACTTGTATTAGTGTGGAAAAACCACTTTTCGCACTTGTGATAGTGTTGAAAAACCACTTTTCGCACTTGTGTTAGTGTTGAAAAACCACTTTTCGCACTTGTGTTGGTGCAGGAAACCACTTTTGCACTTGTATTAGTGTGGAAAAACCACTTTTCGCACTTGTGTTAGCATTGATAAACCACTTTTCGCACTTGTGTTAGTGTTGAAAACCACTTTTCACACATTTGTTAGTGTTGAAAAACCACTTTTCGCACTTGTGTTGGTGCAGGAAACCACTTTTGCACTTGTATTAGTGTGGAAAAAACACTTTTTGCACTTGTGTTAGTGTTGATAAACCACTTTTCGCACTTGTGTTAGTGTTGAAAAACCACTTTTCGCACATTTGTTAGTGTTGAAAAACCACTTTTCGCACTTGTGTTGGTGAAGGAAACCACTTTTGCACTTGTATTAGTGTGGAAAAAACACTTTTCGCACTTGTGTTAGTGTTGATAAACCACTTTTCGCACTTGTGTTAGTGTTGAAAAACCACTTTTCGCACATTTGTTAGTGTTGAAAAACCACTTTTCGCAATTGTGTTGGTGCAGGAAACCACTTTTGCACTTGTGTTAGTGTGGAAAAAACACTTTTTGCACTTGTGATAGTGTTGAAAAACCACTTTTCGCACTTGTGTTAGTGTTGAAAAACCACTTTTCGCACTTGTGTTGGTGCAGGAAACCACTTTTGCACTTGTATTAGTGTGGAAAAAACACTTTTCCCACTTGTTTTAGTGTTGAAAAACCACTTTTCGCACTTGTGTTGGTGCAGGAAACCACTTTTGCACTTGTAATAGTGTGGAAAAAACACTTTTCGCACTTGCGTTAGTGTTGATAAACCAGTTTTCACACTTGTGTTAGTGTTGAAAAACCACTTTTCGCACATTTGTTAGTGTTGAAAAACCACTTTTCGCACTTGTGTTGGTGCAGGAAACCACTTTTGCACTTGCATTAGTGTGGAAAAAACACTTTTTGCACTTGTGATAGTGTTGAAAAACCACCTTTCGCACTTGTGTTAGTGTTGAAAAATCACTTTTCGCACCTATGTTGGTGCAGGAAACCACTTTTGCACTTGTATTAGTGTGGAAAAACCACTTTTCACACTTGTGATAGTGTTGAAAAACCACTTTTCGCACTTGTGTTAGTGTTGAAAAACCACTTTTCGCACTTGTGTTGGTGCAGTAAACCACTTTTGCACTTGTATTAGTGTGGAAAAACTACTTTTCGCACTTGTGTTAGTGTTGATAAACCACTTTTCGCACTTGTGTTAGTGTTGAAAAACCACTTTTCGCACATTTGTTAGTGTTGAAAAACCACTTTTCGCACTTGTGTTGGTGCAGGAAACCACTTTTGCACTTGTATTAGTGTGGAAAAAACACTTTTCGCACTTGTGTTAGTGTTGATAAACCACTTTTAGCACTTGTGTTAGTGTTGAAAAACCACTTTTCGCACATTTGTTAGTGTTGAAAAACCACTTTTCGCACTTGTGTTGGTGCAGGAAACCACTTTTGCACTTGTATTAGTATGGAAAAAACACTTTTTGCACTTGTGATAGTGTTGAAAAACCACTTTTTGCACTTGTGTTAGTGTTGAAAAACCACTTTTCGCACTTGTGTTGGTGCAGGAAACCACTTTTGCACTTGTATTAGTGTGGAAAAACCACTTTTCGTACTTGTGTTAGTGTTGAAAAACCACTTTTTGCACTTGTGTTAGTGTTGAAAAACCACTTTTCGCACTTGTGTTGGTGCAGGAAACCACTTTTGCACTTGTATTAGTGTGGAAAAAACACTTTTTGCACTTGTGATAGTGTTGAAAAACCACTTTTCGCACTTGTGTTAGTGTTGAAAAACCACTTTTCGCCCTTGTGTTAGCGTTGAAAAACCACTTTTCGCACTTGTATTGGTGCAGGAAACCACTTTTGCACTTGTATTAGTGTGGAAAAACCACTTTTGCACTTGTATTAGTGTGGAAAATCCACTTTTCGCACTTGTGTTAGTGTTGAAAAGCCACTTTTCGCACTTGTGTTAGTGTTGAAAAACCACTTTTCGCACTTGTGTTGGTGCAGGAAACCACTTTTGCACTTGTATTAGTGTGGAAAAAACACTTTTTGCATTGTGATAGTGTTGAAAAACCACTTTTCGCACTTGTGTTAGTGTTGAAAAATCATTTTTCGCACTTGTGTTAGTGTTGAAAAACCACTTTTCGCACATTTGTTAGTGTTGAAAAACCACTTTTCGCACTTGTGTTGGTGCAGGAAACCACTTTTGCACTTGTATTAGTGTGGAAAAACCACTTTTCGCACTTGTGTTAGTGTTGAAAAGCCACTTTTCGCACTTGTGTTAGTGTTGAAAAACCACTTTTCGCACTTGTGTTGGTGCAGGAAACCACTTTTGCACTTGTATTAGTGTGGAAAAAACACTTTTTGCATTGTGATAGTGTTGAAAAACCACTTTTCGCACTTGTGTTAGTGTTGAAAAACCACTTTTCGCACTTGTGTTGGTGCAGGAAACCACTTTTGCACTTGTATTAGTGTGGAAAAAACCACTTTTCGCACATTTGTTACTGTTGAAAAACCACTTTTCGCACTTGTGTTGGTGCAGGAAACCACTTTTGCACTTGTATTAGTGTGGAAAAAACACATTTTGCACTTGTGATAGTGTTGAAAAACCACTTTTCGCACTTGTGTTAGTGTTGAAAAACCACTTTTCGCACTTGTGTTAGTGTTGAAAAACCACTTTTCGCACATTTGTTAGTGTTGAAAAACCACTTTTCGCACTTGTGTTGGTGCAGGAAACCACTTTTGCACTTGTATTAATGTGGAAAAAACACTTTTTGCACTTGTGATAGTGTTGAAAAACCACTTTTCGCACTTGTGTTAGTGTTGAAAAACCACTTTTCGCACTTGTGTTGGTGCAGGAAACCACTTTTGCACTTGTATTAGTGTGGAAAAACCACTTTTCGTACTTGTGTTAGTGTTGAAAAACCACTTTTCGCACTTGTGTTAGTGTTGAAAAACCACTTTTTGCACTTGTGTTGGTGCAGGAAACCACTTTTGCACTTGTATTAGTGTGGAAAAACCACTTTTCGCACTTGTGTTAGCGTTGATAAACCACTTTTCGCACTTGTGTTAGTGTTGAAAAACCACTTTTCACACATTTGTTAGTGTTGAAAAACCACTTTTCGCACTTGTGTTGGTGCAGGAAACCACTTTTGCACTTGTATTAGTGTGGAAAAAACACTTTTCGCACTTGTGTTAGTGTGGAAAAACCACTTTTCGCACTTGTGTTAGTGTTGAAAAACCACTTTTTGCACTTGTGTTAGTGTTGAAAAACCACTTTTCGCACTTGTGTTGGTGCAGGAAACCACATTTGCACTTGTATTAGTGTGGAAAAACACTTTTTGCACTTGTGATAGTGTTGAAAAACCACTTTTCGCACATTTGTTAGTGTTGAAAAACCACTTTTCGCACTTGTGTTAGTGTTGAAAAACCACTTTTCGCCCTTGTGTTAGTGTTGAAAAACCACTTTTCGCACTTGTGTTGGTGCAGGAAACCACTTTTGCACTTGTATTAGTGTGGAAAAACCACTTTTTGCACTTGTGATAGTGTTGAAAAACCACTTTTCGCACTTGTGTTAGTGTTGAAAAATCATTTTTCGCACTTGTGTTAGTGTTGAAAAACCACTTTTCGCACATTTGTTAGTGTTGAAAAACCACTTTTCGCACTTGTGTTGGTGCAGGAAACCACTTTTGCACTTGTATTAGTGTGGAAAAAACACTTTTTGCACTTGTGTTAGTGTTGATAAACCACATTTCGCACTTGTGTTAGTGTTGAAAAACCACTTTTCACACATTTGTTAGTGTTGAAAAACCACTTTTCGCACTTGTGTTGGTGCAGGAAACCACTTTTGCACTTGTATTAGTGTGGAAAAACCACTTTTTGCACTTGTGATAGTGTTGAAAAACCACTTTTCGCACTTGTGTTAGTGTTGAAAAACCACTTTTCGCACTTGTGTTGGTGCAGGAAACCACTTTTGCACTTGTATTAGTGTGGAAAAACCACTTTTCGCACTTGTGATAGTGTTGAAAAACCACTTTTCGCACTTGTGTTAGTGTTGAAAAACCACTTTTCGCACTTGTGTTGGTGCAGGAAACCACTTTTGCACTTGTATTAGTGTGGAAAAACCACTTTTCGCACTTGTGTTAGCATTGATAAACCACTTTTCGCACTTGTGTTAGTGTTGAAAAACCACTTTTCACACATTTGTTAGTGTTGAACAACCACTTTTCGCACTTGTGTTGGTGCAGGAAACCACTTTTGCACTTGTATTAGTGTGGAAAAAACACTTTTTGCACTTGTGTTAGTGTTGATAAACCACTTTTCGCACTTGTGTTAGTGTTGAAAAACCACTTTTCGCACATTTGTTAGTGTTGAAAAACCACTTTTCGCACTTGTGTTGGTGAAGGAAACCACTTTTGCACTTGTATTAGTGTGGAAAAAACACTTTTCGCACTTGTGTTAGTGTTGATAAACCACTTTTCGCACTTGTGTTAGTGTTGAAAAACCACTTTTCGCACATTTGTTAGTGTTGAAAAACCACTTTTCGCAATTGTGTTGGTGCAGGAAACCACTTTTGCACTTGTGTTAGTGTGGAAAAAACACTTTTTGCACTTGTGATAGTGTTGAAAAACCACTTTTCGCACTTGTGTTAGTGTTGAAAAACCACTTTTCGCACTTGTGTTGGTGCAGGAAACCACTTTTGCACTTGTATTAGTGTGGAAAAAACACTTTTCCCACTTGTGTTAGTGTTGAAAAACCACTTTTCGCACTTGTGTTGGTGCAGGAAACCACTTTTGCACTTGTAATAGTGTGGAAAAAACACTTTTCGCACTTGTGTTAGTGTTGATAAACCAGTTTTCACACTTGTGTTAGTGTTGAAAAACCACTTTTCGCACATTTGTTAGTGTTGAAAAACCACTTTTCGCACTTGTGTTGGTGCAGGAAACCACTTTTGCACTTGCATTAGTGTGGAAAAAACACTTTTTGCACTTGTGATAGTGTTGAAAAACCACCTTTCGCACTTGTGTTAGTGTTGAAAAATCACTTTTCGCACCTGTGTTGGTGCAGGAAACCACTTTTGCACTTGTATTAGTGTGGAAAAAACCACTTTTCGCACTTGTGATAGTGTTGAAAAACCACTTTTCGCACTTGGTGTTAGTGTTGAAAAACCACTTTTCGCACTTGTGTTGGTGCAGGAAACCACTTTTGCACTTGTATTAGTGTGGAAAAACTACTTTTCGCACTTGTGTTAGTGTTGATAAACCACTTTTCGCACTTGTGTTAGTGTTGAAAAACCACTTTTCGCACATTTGTTAGTGTTAAAAAACCACTTTTCGCACTTGTGTTGGTGCAGGAAACCACTTTTGCACTTGTATTAGTGTGGAAAAAACACTTTTCGCACTTGTGTTAGTGTTGATAAACCACTTTTAGCACTTGTGTTAGTGTTGAAAAACCACTTTTCGCACGATTTGTTAGTGTTGAAAAACCACTTTTCGCACTTGTGTTGGTGCAGGAAACCACTTTTGCACTTGTATTAGTGTGGAAAAAACACTTTTTGCACTTGTGATAGTGTTGAAAAACCACTTTTTGCACTTGTGTTAGTGTTGAAAAAACCACTTTTCGCACTTGTGTTGGTGCAGGAAACCACTTTTGCACTTGTATTAGTGTGGAAAAACCACTTTTCGTACTTGTGTTAGTGTTGAAAAACCACTTTTCGCACTTGTGTTAGTGTTGAAAAACCACTTTTCGCACTTGTGTTGGTGCAGGAAACCACTTTTGCACTTGTATTAGTGTGGGACAAAACACTTTTTGCACTTGTGATAGTGTTGAAAAACCACTTTTCGCACTTGTGTTAGTGTTGAAAAACCACTTTTCGCACTTGTGTTAGTGTTGAAAAACCACTTTTCGCACATTTGTTAGTGTTGAAAACCACTTTTCGCACTTGTGTTGGTGCAGGAAACCACTTTTGCACTTGTATTAATGTGGAAAAAACACTTTTTGCACTTGTGATAGTGTTGAAAAACCACTTTTCGCACTTGTGTTAGTGTTGAAAAACCACTTTTCGCACTTGTGTTGGTGCAGGAAACCACTTTTGCACTTGTATTAGTGTGGAAAAACCACTTTTCGTACTTGTGTTAGTGTTGAAAAACCACTTTTCGCACTTGTGTTAGTGTTGAAAAACCACTTTTTGCACTTGGTGTTGGTGCAGGAAACCACTTTTGCACTTGTATTAGTGTGGAAAAACCACTTTTCGCACTTGTGTTAGCGTTGATAAACCACTTTTCGCACTTGTGTTAGTGTTGAAAAACCACTTTCACACATTTGTTAGTGTTGAAAAACCACTTTTCGCACTTGTGTTGGTGCAGGAAACCACTTTTGCACTTGTATTAGTGTGGAAAAAACACTTTTCGCACTTGTGTTAGTGTGGAAAAACCACTTTTCGCACTTGTGTTAGTGTTGAAAAACCACTTTTTGCACTTGTGTTAGTGTTGAAAAACCACTTTTCGCACTTGTGTTGGTGCAGGAAACCACATTTGCACTTGTCTTAGTGTGGAAAAACACTTTTTGCACTTGTGATAGTGGTTGAAAAACCACTTTTCGCACATTTGTTAGTGTTGAAAAACCACTTTTTCGCACTTGTGTTAGTGTTGAAAAACCACTTTTCGCCCTTGTGTTAGTGTTGAAAAACCACTTTTCGCACTTGTGTTGGTGCAGGAAACCACTTTTGCACTTGTATTAGTGTGGAAAAACCACTTTTTGCACTTGTGATAGTGTTGAAAAACCACTTTTCGCACTTGTGTTAGTGTTGAAAAATCATTTTTCGCACTTGTGTTAGTGTTGAAAAACCACTTTTCGCACATTTGTTAGTGTTGAAAAACCACTTTTCGCACTTGTGTTGGTGCAGGAAACCATTTTGCACTTGTATTAGTGTGGAAAAAACACTTTTTGCACTTGTGTTAGTGTTGATAAACCACATTCGCACTTGTGTTAGTGTTGAAAAACCACTTTTCACACATTTGTTAGTGTTGAAAAACCACTTTTCGCACTTGTGTTGGTGCAGGGAAACCACTTTTGCACTTGTATTAGTGTGGAAAAACCACTTTTTGCACTTGTGATAGTGTTGAAAAACCACTTTTCGCACTTGTGTTAGTGTTGAAAACTACTTTTCGCACTTGTGTTGGTGCAGGAAACCACTTTTGCACTTGTATTAGTGTGGAAAAAACCACTTTTCGCACTTGTGATAGTGTTGAAAAACCACTTTTCGCACTTGTGTTAGTGTTGAAAAACCACTTTTCGCACTTGTGTTGGTGCAGGAAACCACTTTTGCACTTGTATTAGTGTGGAAAAACCACTTTTCGCACTTGTGTTAGCATTGATAAACCACTTTTCGCACTTGTGTTAGTGTTGAAAAACCACTTTTCACACATTTGTTAGTGTTGAAAAACCACTTTTCGCACTTGTGTTGGTGCAGGAAACCACTTTTGCACTTGTATTAGTGTGGAAAAAACACTTTTTGCACTTGTGTTAGTGTTGATAAACCACTTTTCGCACTTGTGTTAGTGTTGAAAAACCACTTTTCGCACATTTGTTAGTGTTGAAAAACCACTTTTCGCACTTGTGTTGGTGAAGGGAAACCACTTTTGCACTTGTATTAGTGTGGAAAAAACACTTTTCGCACTTGTGTTAGTGTTAGATAAACCACTTTTCGCACTTGTGTTAGTGTTGAAAAACCACTTTTCGCACATTTGTTAGTGTTGAAAAACCACTTTTCGCAATTGTGTTGGTGCAGGAAACCACTTTTGCACTTGTGTTAGTGTGGAAAAAACACTTTTTGCACTTGTGATAGTGTTGAAAAACCACTTTTCGCACTTGTGTTAGTGTTGAAAAACCACTTTTCGCACTGTGTTGGTGCAGGAAACCACTTTTGCACTTGTATTAGTGTGGAAAAAACACTTTTCCCACTTGTGTTAGTGTTGAAAAACCACTTTTCGCACTTGTGTTGGTGCAGGAAACCACTTTTGCACTTGTAATAGTGTGGAAAAAACACTTTTCGCACTTGTGTTAGTGTTGATAAACCAGTTTTCACACTTGTGTTAGTGTTGAAAAACCACTTTTCGCACATTTGTTAGTGTTGAAAAACCACTTTTCGCACTTGTGTTGGTGCAGGGAAACCACTTTTGCACTTGCATTAGTGTGGAAAAAACACTTTTTGCACTTGTGATAGTGTTGAAAAACCACCTTTCGCACTTGTGTTAGTGTTGAAAAATCACTTTTCGCACCTGTGTTGGTGCAGGAAACCACTTTACACTTGTATTAGTGTGGAAAAACCACTTTCGCACTTGTGATAGTGTTGAAAAACCACTTTTCGCACTTGTGTTAGTGTTGAAAAACCACTTTTCGCACTTGTGTTGGGTGCAGGAAACCACTTTTGCACTTGTATTAGTGTGGAAAAACTACTTTTCGCACTTGTGTTAGTGTTGATAAACCACTTTTCGCACTTGTGTTAGTGTTGAAAAACCACTTTTCGCACATTTGTTAGTGTTAAAAAACCACTTTTCGCACTTGTGTTGGTGCAGGAAACCACTTTTGCACTTGTATTAGTGTGGAAAAAACACTTTTCGCACTTGTGTTAGTGTTGATAAACCACTTTTAGCACTTGTGTTAGTGTTGAAAAACCACTTTTCGCACATTTGTTAGTGTTGAAAAACCACTTTTCGCACTTGTGTTGGTGCAGGAAACCACTTTTGCACTTGTATTAGTGTGGAAAAAACACTTTTTGCACTTGTGATAGTGTTGAAAAACCACTTTTTGCACTTGTGTTAGTGTTGAAAAACCACTTTTCGCACTTGTGTTGGTGCAGGAAACCACTTTTGCACTTGTATTAGTGTGGAAAAACCACTTTTCGTACTTGTGTTAGTGTTGAAAAACCACTTTTCGCACTTGTGTTAGTGTTGAAAAACCACTTTTCGCACTTGTGTTGGTGCAGGAAACCACTTTTGCACTTGTATTAGTGTGGAAAAAACACTTTTTGCACTTGTGATAGTGTTGAAAAACCACTTTTCGCACTTGTGTTAGTGTTGAAAAACCACTTTTCGCACTTGTGTTAGTGTTGAAAAACCACTTTTCGCACATTTGTTAGTGTTGAAAAACCACTTTTCGCACTTGTGTTGGTGCAGGAAACCACTTTTGCACTTGTATTAATGTGGAAAAAACACTTTTTGCACTTGTGATAGTGTTGAAAAACCACTTTTCGCACTTGTGTTAGTGTTGAAAAACCACTTTTCGCACTTGTGTTGGTGCAGGAAACCACTTTTGCACTTGTATTAGTGTGGAAAAACCACTTTTCGTACTTGTGTTAGTGTTGAAAAACCACTTTTCGCACTTGTGTTAGTGTTGAAAAACCACTTTTTGCACTTGTGTTGGTGCAGGAAACCACTTTTGCACTTGTATTAGTGTGGAAAAACCACTTTTCGCACTTGTGTTAGCGTTGATAAACCACTTTTCGCACTTGTGTTAGTGTTGAAAAACCACTTTTCACACATTTGTTAGTGTTGAAAAACCACTTTTCGCACTTGTGTTGGTGCAGGAAACCACTTTTGCACTTGTATTAGTGTGGAAAAAACACTTTTCGCACTTGTGTTAGTGTGGAAAAACCACTTTTCGCACTTGTGTTAGTGTTGAAAAACCACTTTTTGCACTTGTGTTAGTGTTGAAAAACCACTTTTCGCACTTGTGTTGGTGCAGGAAACCACATTTGCACTTGTATTAGTGTGGAAAAACACTTTTTGCACTTGTGATAGTGTTGAAAAACCACTTTTCGCACATTTGTTAGTGTTGAAAAACCACTTTTCGCACTTGTGTTAGTGTTGAAAAACCACTTTTCGCCCTTGTGTTAGTGTTGAAAAACCACTTTTCGCACTTGTGTTGGTGCAGGAAACCACTTTTGCACTTGTATTAGTGTGGAAAAACCACTTTTTGCACTTGTGATAGTGTTGAAAAACCACTTTTCGCACTTGTGTTAGTGTTGAAAAATCATTTTTCGCACTTGTGTTAGTGTTGAAAAACCACTTTTCGCACATTTGTTAGTGTTGAAAAACCACTTTTCGCACTTGTGTTGGTGCAGGAAACCACTTTTGCACTTGTATTAGTGTGGAAAAAACACTTTTTGCACTTGTGTTAGTGTTGATAAACCACATTTCGCACTTGTGTTAGTGTTGAAAAACCACTTTTCACACATTTGTTAGTGTTGAAAAACCACTTTTCGCACTTGTGTTGGTGCAGGAAACCACTTTTGCACTTGTATTAGTGTGGAAAAACCACTTTTTGCACTTGTGATAGTGTTGAAAAACCACTTTTCGCACTTGTGTTAGTGTTGAAAAACTACTTTTCGCACTTGTGTTGGTGCAGGAAACCACTTTTGCACTTGTATTAGTGTGGAAAAACCACTTTTCGCACTTGTGATAGTGTTGAAAAACCACTTTTCGCACTTGTGTTAGTGTTGAAAAACCACTTTTCGCACTTGTGTTGGTGCAGGAAACCACTTTTGCACTTGTATTAGTGTGGAAAAAACACTTTTTGCACTTGTGATAGTGTTGAAAAACCACTTTTTGCACTTGTGTTAGTGTTGAAAAACCACTTTTCGCACTTGTGTTGGTGCAGGAAACCACTTTTGCACTTGTATTAGTGTGGAAAAACCACTTTTCGTACTTGTGTTAGTGTTGAAAAACCACTTTTCGCACTTGTGTTAGTGTTGAAAAACCACTTTTCGCACTTGTGTTGGTGCAGGAAACCACTTTTGCACTTGTATTAGTGTGGAAAAAACACTTTTTGCACTTGTGATAGTGTTGAAAAACCACTTTTCGCACTTGTGTTAGTGTTGAAAAACCACTTTTCGCACTTGTGTTAGTGTTGAAAAACCACTTTTCGCACATTTGTTAGTGTTGAAAAACCACTTTTCGCACTTGTGTTGGTGCAGGAAACCACTTTTGCACTTGTATTAATGTGGAAAAAACACTTTTTGCACTTGTGATAGTGTTGAAAAACCACTTTTCGCACTTGTGTTAGTGTTGAAAAACCACTTTTCGCACTTGTGTTGGTGCAGGAAACCACTTTTGCACTTGTATTAGTGTGGAAAAACCACTTTTCGTACTTGTGTTAGTGTTGAAAAACCACTTTTCGCACTTGTGTTAGTGTTGAAAAACCACTTTTTGCACTTGTGTTGGTGCAGGAAACCACTTTTGCACTTGTATTAGTGTGGAAAAACCACTTTTCGCACTTGTGTTAGCGTTGATAAACCACTTTTCGCACTTGTGTTAGTGTTGAAAAACCACTTTTCACACATTTGTTAGTGTTGAAAAACCACTTTTCGCACTTGTGTTGGTGCAGGAAACCACTTTTGCACTTGTATTAGTGTGGAAAAAACACTTTTCGCACTTGTGTTAGTGTGGAAAAACCACTTTTCGCACTTGTGTTAGTGTTGAAAAACCACTTTTTGCACTTGTGTTAGTGTTGAAAAACCACTTTTCGCACTTGTGTTGGTGCAGGAAACCACATTTGCACTTGTATTAGTGTGGAAAAACACTTTTTGCACTTGTGATAGTGTTGAAAAACCACTTTTCGCACATTTGTTAGTGTTGAAAAACCACTTTTCGCACTTGTGTTAGTGTTGAAAAACCACTTTTCGCCCTTGTGTTAGTGTTGAAAAACCACTTTTCGCACTTGTGTTGGTGCAGGAAACCACTTTTGCACTTGTATTAGTGTGGAAAAACCACTTTTTGCACTTGTGATAGTGTTGAAAAACCACTTTTCGCACTTGTGTTAGTGTTGAAAAATCATTTTTCGCACTTGTGTTAGTGTTGAAAAACCACTTTTCGCACATTTGTTAGTGTTGAAAAACCACTTTTCGCACTTGTGTTGGTGCAGGAAACCACTTTTGCACTTGTATTAGTGTGGAAAAAACACTTTTTGCACTTGTGTTAGTGTTGATAAACCACATTTCGCACTTGTGTTAGTGTTGAAAAACCACTTTTCACACATTTGTTAGTGTTGAAAAACCACTTTTCGCACTTGTGTTGGTGCAGGAAACCACTTTTGCACTTGTATTAGTGTGGAAAAACCACTTTTTGCACTTGTGATAGTGTTGAAAAACCACTTTTCGCACTTGTGTTAGTGTTGAAAAACTACTTTTCGCACTTGTGTTGGTGCAGGAAACCACTTTTGCACTTGTATTAGTGTGGAAAAACCACTTTTCGCACTTGTGATAGTGTTGAAAAACCACTTTTCGCACTTGTGTTAGTGTTGAAAAACCACTTTTCGCACTTGTGTTGGTGCAGGAAACCACTTTTGCACTTGTATTAGTGTGGAAAAACCACTTTTCGCACTTGTGTTAGCATTGATAAACCACTTTTCGCACTTGTGTTAGTGTTGAAAAACCACTTTTCACACATTTGTTAGTGTTGAAAAACCACTTTTCGCACTTGTGTTGGTGCAGGAAACCACTTTTGCACTTGTATTAGTGTGGAAAAAACACTTTTTGCACTTGTGTTAGTGTTGATAAACCACTTTTCGCACTTGTGTTAGTGTTGAAAAACCACTTTTCGCACATTTGTTAGTGTTGAAAAACCACTTTTCGCACTTGTGTTGGTGAAGGAAACCACTTTTGCACTTGTATTAGTGTGGAAAAAACACTTTTCGCACTTGTGTTAGTGTTGATAAACCACTTTTCGCACTTGTGTTAGTGTTGAAAAACCACTTTTCGCACATTTGTTAGTGTTGAAAAACCACTTTTCGCAATTGTGTTGGTGCAGGAAACCACTTTTGCACTTGTGTTAGTGTGGAAAAAACACTTTTTGCACTTGTGATAGTGTTGAAAAACCACTTTTCGCACTTGTGTTAGTGTTGAAAAACCACTTTTCGCACTTGTGTTGGTGCAGGAAACCACTTTTGCACTTGTATTAGTGTGGAAAAAACACTTTTCCCACTTGTGTTAGTGTTGAAAAACCACTTTTCGCACTTGTGTTGGTGCAGGAAACCACTTTTGCACTTGTAATAGTGTGGAAAAAACACTTTTCGCACTTGTGTTAGTGTTGATAAACCAGTTTTCACACTTGTGTGAGTGTTGAAAAACCACTTTTCGCACATTTGTTAGTGTTGAAAAACCACTTTTCGCACTTGTGTTGGTGCAGGAAACCACTTTTGCACTTGCATTAGTGTGGAAAAAACACTTTTTGCACTTGTGATAGTGTTGAAAAACCACCTTTCGCACTTGTGTTAGTGTTGAAAAATCACTTTTCGAACCTGTGTTGGTGCAGGAAACCACTTTTGCACTTGTATTAGTGTGGAAAAACCACTTTTCGCACTTGTGATAGTGTTGAAAAACCACTTTTCGCACTTGTGTTAGTGTTGAAAAACCACTTTTCGCACTTGTGTTGGTGCAGGAAACCACTTTTGCACTTGTATTAGTGTGGAAAAACTACTTTTCGCACTTGTGTTAGTGTTGATAAACCACTTTTCGCACTTGTGTTAGTGTTGAAAAACCACTTTTCGCACATTTGTTAGTGTTAAAAAACCACTTTTCGCACTTGTGTTGGTGCAGGAAACCACTTTTGCACTTGTATTAGTGTGGAAAAAACACTTTTCGCACTTGTGTTAGTGTTGATAAACCACTTTTAGCACTTGTGTTAGTGTTGAAAAACCACTTTTCGCACATTTGTTAGTGTTGAAAAACCACTTTTCGCACTTGTGTTGGTGCAGGAAACCACTTTTGCACTTGTATTAGTGTGGAAAAAACACTTTTTGCACTTGTGATAGTGTTGAAAAACCACTTTTTGCACTTGTGTTAGTGTTGAAAAACCACTTTTCGCACTTGTGTTGGTGCAGGAAACCACTTTTGCACTTGTATTAGTGTGGAAAAACCACTTTTCGTACTTGTGTTAGTGTTGAAAAACCACTTTTCGCACTTGTGTTAGTGTTGAAAAACCACTTTTCGCACTTGTGTTGGTGCAGGAAACCACTTTTGCACTTGTATTAGTGTGGAAAAACCACTTTTCGCACTTGTGTTAGTGTTGAAAAACCACTTTTCGCACTTGTGTTAGTGTTGTAAAACCACTTTTCGCACTTGTGTTAGTGTTGAAAAACCACTTTTCGCACTTGTGTTGGTGCAGGAAACCACTTTTGCACTTGTATTAGTGTGGAAAAAACACTTTTTGCACTTGTGATAGTGTTGAAAAACCACTTTTCGCACTTGTGTTAGTGTTGAAAAACCACTTTTCGCACTTGTGTTGGTGCAGGAAACCACTTTTGCACTTGTATTAATGTGGAAAAAACACTTTTTGCACTTGTGATAGTGTTGAAAAACCACTTTTCGCACTTGTGTTAGTGTTGAAAAACCACTTTTCGCACTTGTGTTGGTGCAGGAAACCACTTTTGCACTTGTATTAGTGTGGAAAAACCACTTTTCGTACTTGTGTTAGTGTTGAAAAACCACTTTTCGCACTTGTGTTAGTGTTGAAAAACCACCTTTCGCACTTGTGTTGGTGCAGGAAACCACTTTTGCACTTGTATTAGTGTGGAAAAAACACTTTTTGCACTTGTGATAGTGTTGAAAAACCACTTTTCGCACTTGTGTTAGTGTTGAAAAACCACTTTTCGCCCTTGTGTTAGCGTTGAAAAACCACTTTTCGCACTTGTGTTGGTGCAGGAAACCACTTTTGCACTTGTATTAGTGTGGAAAAACCACTTTTTGCACTTGTGATAGTGTTGAAAAACCACTTTTCGCACTTGTGTTAGTGTTGAAAAATCATTTTTCGCACTTGTGTTAGTGTTGAAAAACCACTTTTTGCACATTTGTTAGTGTTGAAAAACCACTTTTCGCACTTGTGTTGGTGCAGGAAACCACTTTTGCACTTGTATTAGTGTGGAAAAACCACTTTTCGCACTTGTGTTAGTGTTGAAAAGCCACTTTTCGCACTTGTGTTAGTGTTGAAAAACCACTTTTCGCACTTGTGTTGGTGCAGGAAACCACTTTGCACTTGTATTAGTGTGGAAAAAACACTTTTTGCATTGTGATAGTGTTGAAAAACCACTTTTCGCACTTGTGTTAGTGTTGAAAAACCACTTTTCGCACTTGTGTTGGTGCAGGAAACCACTTTTGCACTTGTATTAGTGTGGTAAAAACCACTTTTCGCACATTTGTTACTGTTGAAAAACCACTTTTCGCACTTGTGTTGGTGCAGGAAACCACTTTTGCACTTGTATTAGTGTGGAAAAAACACTTTTTGCACTTGTGATAGTGTTGAAAAACCACTTTTCGCACTTGTGTTAGTGTTGAAAAACCACTTTTCGCACTTGTGTTAGTGTTGAAAAACCACTTTTTGCACATTTGTTAGTGTTGAAAAACCACTTTTCGCACTTGTGTTGGTGCAGGAAACCACTTTTGCACTTGTATTAATGTGGAAAAAACACTTTTTGCACTTGTGCTAGTGTTGAAAAACCACTTTTCGCACTTGTGTTAGTGTTGAAAAACCACTTTTCGCACTTGTGTTGGTGCAGGAAACCACTTTTGCACTTGTATTAGTGTGGAAAAACCACTTTTCGTACTTGTGTTAGTGTTGAAAAACCACTTTTCGCACTTGTGTTAGTGTTGAAAAACCACTTTTTGCACTTGTGTTGGTGCAGGAAACCACTTTTGCACTTGTATTAGTGTGGAAAAACCACTTTTCGCACTTGTGTTAGCGTTGATAAACCACTTTTCGCACTTGTGTTAGTGTTGAAAAACCACTTTTCACACATTTGTTAGTGTTGAAAAACCACTTTTCGCACTTGTGTTGGTGCAGGAAACCACTTTTGCACTTGTATTAGTGTGGAAAAAACACTTTTCGCACTTGTGTTAGTGTGGAAAAACCACTTTTCGCACTTGTGTTAGTGTTGAAAAACCACTTTTTGCACTTGTGTTAGTGTTGAAAAACCACTTTTCGCACTTGTGTTGGTGCAGGAAACCACATTTGCCATTGTATTAGTGTGGAAAAAACACTTTTTGCACTTGTGATAGTGTTGAAAAACCACTTTTCGCACATTTGTTAGTGTTGAAAAACCACTTTTCGCACTTGTGTTAGTGTTGAAAAACCACTTTTCGGCCTTGTGTTAGTGTTGAAAAACCACTTTTCGCACTTGTGTTGGTGCAGGAAACCACTTTTGCACTTGTATTAGTGTGGAAAAACCACTTTTTGCACTTGTGATAGTGTTGAAAAACCACTTTTCGCACTTGTGTTAGTGTTGAAAAATCATTTTTCGCACTTGTGTTAGTGTTGAAAAACCACTTTTCGCACATTTGTTAGTGTTGAAAAACCACTTTTCGCACTTGTGTTGGTGCAGGAAACCACTTTTGCACTTGTATTAGTGTGGAAAAAACACTTTTTGCACTTGTGTTAGTGTTGAAAAGCCACTTTTCGCACTTGTGTTAGTGTTGAAAAACCACATTTCGCACTTGTGTTAGTGTTGAAAAACCACTTTTCACACATTTGTTAGTGTTGAAAAACCACTTTTCGCACTTGTGTTAGTGTTGAAAAATCATTTTTCGCACTTGTGTTAGTGTTGAAAAACCACTTTTCGCACATTTGTTAGTGTTGAAAAACCACTTTTCGCACTTGTGTTGGTGCAGGAAACCACTTTTGCACTTGTATTAGTGTGGAAAAACACTTTTTGCACTTGTGTTAGTGTTGAAAAGCCACTTTTCGCACTTGTGTTAGTGTTGATAAACCACATTTCGCACTTGTGTTAGTGTTGAAAACCACTTTTCACACATTTGTTAGTGTTGAAAAACCACTTTTCGCACTTGTGTTGGTGCAGGAAACCACTTTTGCACTTGTATTAGTGTGGAAAAAACACTTTTTGCACTTGTGATAGTGTTGAAAAACCACTTTTCGCACTTGTGTTAGTGTTGAAAAACCACTTTTCGCACTTGTGTTGGTGCAGGAAACCACTTTTGCACTTGTATTAGTGTGGAAAAACCACTTTTCGCACTTGTGATAGTGTTGAAAAACCACTTTTCGCACTTGTGTTAGTGTTGAAAAACCACTTTTCGCACTTGTGTTGGTGCAGGAAACCACTTTTGCACTTGTATTAGTGTGGAAAAACCACTTTTCGCACTTGTGTTAGCGTTGATAAACCACTTTTCGCACTTGTGTTAGTGTTTAAAAACCACTTTTCACACATTTGTTAGTGTTGAAAAACCACTTTTCGCACTTGTGTTGGTGCAGGAAACCACTTTTGCACTTGTATTAGTGTGGAAAAAACACTTTTTGCACTTGTGTTAGTGTTGATAAACCACTTTTCGCACTTGTGTTAGTGTTGAAAAACCACTTTTCGCACATTTGTTAGTGTTGAAAAACCACTTTTCGCACTTGTGTTGGTGAAGGAAACCACTTTTGCACTTGTATTAGTGTGGAAAAAAACACTTTTTGCACTTGTGTTAGTGTTGATAAACCACTTTTCACACTTGTGTTAGTGTTGAAAAACCACTTTTCGCACATTTGTTAGTGTTGAAAAACCACTTTTCGCACTTGTGTTGGTGCAGGAAACCACTTTTGCACTTGCATTGGTGTGGAAAAAACACTTTTTGCACTTGTGATAGTGTTGAAAAACCACCTTTCGCACTTGTGTTAGTGTTGAAAAATCACTTTTCGCACCTGTGTTGGTGCAGGAAACCACTTTTGCACTTGTATTAGTGTGGAAAAACCACTTTTCGCACTCGTGATAGTGTTGAAAAACCACTTTTCGCACTTGTGTTAGTGTTGAAAAACCACTTTTCGCACTTGTGTTGGTGCAGGAAACCACTTTTGCACTTGTATTAGTGTGGAAAAACTACTTTTCGCACTTGTGTTAGTGTTGATAAACCACTTTTCGCACTTGTGTTAGTGTTGAAAAACCACTTTTCGCACATTTGTTAGTGTTGAAAAACCACTTTTTGCACTTGTGTTGGTGCAGGAAACCACTTTTGCACTTGTATTAGTGTGGAAAAAACACTTTTCGCACTTGTGTTAGTGTTGATAAACCACTTTTAGCACTTGTGTTAGTGTTGAAAAACCACTTTTCGCACATTTGTTAGTGTTGAAAAACCACTTTTCGCACTTGTGTTGGTGCAGGAAACCACTTTTGCACTTGTATTAGTGTGGAAAAAACACTTTTTGCACTTGTGATAGTGTTGAAAAACCACTTTTTGCACTTGTGTTAGTGTTGAAAAACCACTTTTCGCACTTGTGTTGGTGCAGGAAACCACTTTTGCACTTGTATTAGTGTGGAAAAACCACTTTTCGTACTTGTGTTAGTGTTGAAAAACCACTTTTCGCACTTGTGTTAGTGTTGAAAAACCACTTTTCGCACTTGTGTTGGTGCAGGAAACCACTTTTGCACTTGTATTAGTGTGGAAAAACCACTTTTCGCACTTGTGTTAGTGTTGAAAAACCACTTTTCGCACTTGTGTTAGTGTTGTAAAACCACTTTTCTCACTTGTGTTAGTGTTGAAAAACCACTTTTCGCATATTTGTTACTGTTGAAAAACCACTTTTCGCACTTGTGTTGGTGCAGGAAACCACTTTTGCACTTGCATTAGTGTGGAAAATCCACTTTTCGCACTTGTGTTAGTCTTGAAAAACCACTTTTCGCACTTGTGTTAGTGTTGAAAAACCACTTTTCGCACTTGTGTTGGTACAGGAAAACAATTTTGCACTTGTATTAGTGTGGAAAAAACACTTTTTGCACTTGTGATAGTGTTGAAAAACCACTTTTCGCATTTGTGTTAGTGTTGAAAAACCACTTTTGGCACTTGTGTTAGTGTTGAAAAACCACTTTTCGCACTTGTGTTGGTGCAGGAAACCACTTTTGCACTTGTATTAGTGTGGAAAAACCACTTTTCGCACTTGTGTTAGTGTTGAAAAACCACTTTTCGCACTTGTGTTAGTGTTGTAAAACCACTTTTCGCACTTGTGTTAGTGTTGAAAAACCACTTTTCGCACTTGTGTTGGTGCAGGAAACCACTTTTGCACTTGTATTAGTGTGGAAAAAACACTTTTTGCACTTGTGATAGTGTTGAAAAACCACTTTTCGCACTTGTGTTAGTGTTGAAAAACCACTTTTCGCACTTGTGTTGGTGCAGGAAACCACTTTTGCACTTGTATTAATGTGGAAAAAACACTTTTTGCACTTGTGATAGTGTTGAAAAACCACTTTTCGCACTTGTGTTAGTGTTGAAAAACCACTTTTCGCACTTGTGTTGGTGCAGGAAACCACTTTTGCACTTGTATTAGTGTGGAAAAACCACTTTTCGTACTTGTGTTAGTGTTGAAAAACCACTTTTCGCACTTGTGTTAGTGTTGAAAAACCACCTTTCGCACTTGTGTTGGTGCAGGAAACCACTTTTGCACTTGTATTAGTGTGGAAAAAACACTTTTTGCACTTGTGATAGTGTTGAAAAACCACTTTTCGCACTTGTGTTAGTGTTGAAAAACCACTTTTCGCCCTTGTGTTAGCGTTGAAAAACCACTTTTCGCACTTGTGTTGGTGCAGGAAACCACTTTTGCACTTGTATTAGTGTGGAAAAACCACTTTTTGCACTTGTGATAGTGTTGAAAAACCACTTTTCGCACTTGTGTTAGTGTTGAAAAATCATTTTTCGCACTTGTGTTAGTGTTGAAAAACCACTTTTCGCACATTTGTTAGTGTTGAAAAACCACTTTTCGCACTTGTGTTGGTGCAGGAAACCACTTTTGCACTTGTATTAGTGTGGAAAAACCACTTTTCGCACTTGTGTTAGTGTTGAAAAGCCACTTTTCGCACTTGTGTTAGTGTTGAAAAACCACTTTTCGCACTTGTGTTGGTGCAGGAAACCACTTTGCACTTGTATTAGTGTGGAAAAAACACTTTTTGCATTGTGATAGTGTTGAAAAACCACTTTTCGCACTTGTGTTAGTGTTGAAAAACCACTTTTCGCACTTGTGTTGGTGCAGGAAACCACTTTTGCACTTGTATTAGTGTGGAAAAAACCACTTTTCGCACATTTGTTACTGTTGAAAAACCACTTTTCGCACTTGTGTTGGTGCAGGAAACCACTTTTGCACTTGTATTAGTGTGGAAAAAACACTTTTTGCACTTGTGATAGTGTTGAAAAACCACATTTCGCACTTGTGTTAGTGTTGAAAAACCACTTTTCGCACTTGTGTTAGTGTTGAAAAACCACTTTTCGCACATTTGTTAGTGTTGAAAAACCACTTTTCGCACTTGTGTTGGTGCAGGAAACCACTTTTGCACTTGTATTAATGTGGAAAAAACACTTTTTGCACTTGTGATAGTGTTGAAAAACCACTTTTCGCACTTGTGTTAGTGTTGAAAAACCACTTTTCGCACTTGTGTTGGTGCAGGAAACCACTTTTGCACTTGTATTAGTGTGGAAAAACCACTTTTCGTACTTGTGTTAGTGTTGAAAAACCACTTTTCGCACTTGTGTTAGTGTTGAAAAACCACTTTTTGCACTTGTGTTGGTGCAGGAAACCACTTTTGCACTTGTATTAGTGTGGAAAAACCACTTTTCGCACTTGTGTTAGCGTTGATAAACTACTTTTCGCACTTGTGTTAGTGTTGAAAAACCACTTTTCACACATTTGTTAGTGTTGAAAAACCACTTTTCGCACTTGTGTTGGTGCAGGAAACCACTTTTGCACTTGTATTAGTGTGGAAAAAACACTTTTCGCACTTGTGTTAGTGTGGAAAACCACTTTTCGCACTTGTGTTAGTGTTGAAAAACCACTTTTTGCACTTGTGTTAGTGTTGAAAAACCACTTTTCGCACTTGTGTTGGTGCAGGAAACCACATTTGCCATTGTATTAGTGTGGAAAAAACACTTTTTGCACTTGTGATAGTGTTGAAAAACCACTTTTCGCACATTTGTTAGTGTTGAAAAACCACTTTTCGCACTTGTGTTAGTGTTGAAAAACCACTTTTCGCCCTTGTGTTAGTGTTGAAAAACCACTTTTCGCACTTGTGTTGGTGCAGGAAACCACTTTTGCACTTGTATTAGTGTGGAAAAACCACTTTTTGCACTTGTGATAGTGTTGAAAAACCACTTTTCGCACTTGTGTTAGTGTTGAAAAATCATTTTTCGCACTTGTGTTAGTGTTGAAAAAACACTTTTCGCACATTTGTTAGTGTTGAAAAACCACTTTTCGCACTTGTGTTGGTGCAGGAAACCACTTTTGCACTTGTATTAGTGTGGAAAAAAACACTTTTTGCACTTGTGTTAGTGTTGAAAAGCCACTTTTCGCACTTGTGTTAGTGTTGAGAAACCACATTTCGCACTTGTGTTAGTGTTGAAAAACCACTTTTCACACATTTGTTAGTGTTGAAAAACCACTTTTCGCACTTGTGTTAGTGTTGAAAAATCATTTTTCGCACTTGTGTTAGTGTTGAAAAACCACTTTTCGCACATTTGTTAGTGTTGAAAAACCACTTTTCGCACTTGTGTTGGTGCAGGAAACCACTTTTGCACTTGTATTAGTGTGGAAAAAACACTTTTTGCACTTGTGTTAGTGTTGAAAAGCCACTTTTCGCACTTGTGTTAGTGTTGATAAACCACATTTCGCACTTGTGTTAGTGTTGAAAACCACTTTTCACACATTTGTTAGTGTTGAAAAACCACTTTTCGCACTTGTGTTGGTGCAGGAAACCACTTTTGCACTTGTATTAGTGTGGAAAAACCACTTTTTGCACTTGTGATAGTGTTGAAAAACCACTTTTCGCACTTGTGTTAGTGTTGAATAACCACTTTTCGCACTTGTGTTGGTGCAGGAAACCACTTTTGCACTTGTATTAGTGTGGAAAAACCACTTTTCGCACTTGTGATAGTGTTGAAAAACCACTTTTCGCACTTGTGTTAGTGTTGAAAAACCACTTTTCGCACTTGTGTTGGTGCAGGAAACCACTTTTGCACTTGTATTAGTGTGGAAAAACCACTTTTCGCACTTGTGTTAGCGTTGATAAACCACTTTTCGCACTTGTGTTAGTGTTGAAAAACCACTTTTCACACATTTGTTAGTGTTGAAAAACCACTTTTCGCACTTGTGTTGGTGCAGGAAACCACTTTTGCACTTGTATTAGTGTGGAAAAAACACTTTTTGCACTTGTGTTAGTGTTGATAAACCACTTTTCGCACTTGCGTTAATGTTGAAAAACCACTTTTCGCACATTTGTTAGTGTTGAAAAACCACTTTTCGCACTTGTGTTGGTGAAGGAAACCACTTTTGCACTTGTATTAGTGTGGAAAAAACACTTTTCGCACTTGTGTTAGTGTTGATAAACCACTTTTCGCACTTGTGTTAGTGTTGAAAAACCACTTTTCGCACATTTGTTAGTGTTGAAAAACCACTTTTCGCAATTGTGTTGGTGCAGGAAACCACTTTTGCACTTGTGTTAGTGTGGAAAAAACACTTTTTGCACTTGTGATAGTGTTGAAAAACCACTTTTCGCACTTGTGTTAGTGTTGAAAAACCACTTTTCGCACTTGTGTTGGTGCAGGAAACCACTTTTGCACTTGTATTAGTGTGGAAAAAACACTTTTCCCACTTGTGTTAGTGTTGAAAAACCACTTTTCGCACTTGTGTTGGTGCAGGAAACCACTTTTGCACTTGTAATAGTGTGGAAAAAACACTTTTTGCACTTGTGTTAGTGTTGATAAACCACTTTTCACACTTGTGTTAGTGTTGAAAAACCACTTTTCCCACATTTGTTAGTGTTGAAAAACCACTTTTCGCACTTGTGTTGGTGCAGGAAACCACTTTTGCACTTGCATTAGTGTGGAAAAAACACTTTTTGCACTTGTGATAGTGTTGAAAAACCACCTTTCGCACTTGTGTTAGTGTTGAAAAATCACTTTTCGCACCTGTGTTGGTGCAGGAAACCACTTTTGCACTTGTATTAGTGTGGAAAAACCACTTTTCGCACTTGTGATAGTGTTGAAAAACCACTTTTCGCACTTGTGTTAGTGTTGAAAAACCACTTTTCGCACTTGTGTTTTTTTTTTTTTTTTTTTTTGTTTTTTTTTGTATACAAGATCGAGGCTCGTGAAAGAGCGAACATTAATCACACAGAAAGACAAACCGACACATAAAACATATAACATAGGGAGCGGTAGACAAGATGGGGAGAGAGGGGGAAGGACACAAACACAACATTTGAGAGCAGGGACCGAGAGACATGGAGACATCGAGAGATCTGAGAGAGGGCGAGGGCTTTGGGGGGGGGGCATGGGAAGGGGGCGGTGGGAGAGGTATAAAACATATGGACACTGCCAGGACTTCCAGGAAAGAAGTTGGAATTTCAAACAAGGTGGATCTGGGGTGAATTAGCGGGGGTAGAAAAGATCAAGGTTTTGGATGGGGGAAGATAAGAGATGGTGGTGAACAGCTGTTTTAAAGACCTGGAGGGAGGAGTGGGATTGAAGGGAGTGAGGTAGTTTGTTCCAGAGGCGGGAGAAAAGAGGAATGAAAGAGTGAAGGTGAGCGGAGAGCCGAGATTTCGGCAGTTTAACCATCAGAGGGTTGCTGGCAGATCTTGTGCGACCTGTAGGAATATTTGGGGGACAGAGCACAGAGAGAGCTGGGGGTGCAAGCCGGAGAGGAGTCGGTAGAAGACAGAAAGACCACCTACCTGCCTGCGGTGAGTGAGTGAAAGGCCCTCAGAGATAGCTTCATCGCGGGAGATTCCAATAATTCTGAAAGCTTAGGTTTCAACAGCGTGAAGCCGAGCTAGGTGTGAGGCAGGAGCACCGGCCCATAGGGGAGAACAGTATTCCATTGAGCTGCGGATGAAAGCCTTGTATGTGGTGAGGAGCTCAGGTGTGCCGAGGAAGGACTTCGCACGACGGAGGATGCCCAGTCGGCGACTGGCTTTGGAGGCCAGCTTGGAAATGTGGTTTTCCCAAGAAAGATCATGGCAGATAGTGAGACCCAAAATGTTGAGCGACAGAACTTCTTGGAGAGGATTGTTGAGAAAGTAGATGGGAGGGTTGTCCAGTCGATCTTTTCGGAGAGACATAGTAAGAGTGTGAGATTTGTCAGGATTGAAAGACATGTTCCACTTGTTTGACCAGTCTGTGATTTTGTCCAGGTCTTCAGAGAGTGAGGAGGCAGCAGACTGCCGATCTGAGGGAAGAGGAATGGAGCGGCAGAGAGTGGAGTCATCAGCAAAGAGATAGAGAGGATTTTCGAGAGAGTCAGAGAGATCATTGATGAAGACCAGAAAAAGCACGGGGCCCAGAACACTGCCTTGGGGAACTCCAGCCTGAACAGGAAGAGGAGATGAGAGAAACCCATTCAGGGCCACACGTTGACGACGACTAGAGAGGAAGTCCGCCAGCCATGCGTGGAGATTTCCATGGATACCAAAGGAGGAGAGTTTGGTGAGCAGAGCGGGGTGCCAGACCGTGTCGAAGGCACGTGATATGTCGAGGGAGACAGCTCTAATTTCCTGTTTGGCATTGAGGACCTCCATCCATTGTTGAGACAGCAGAAGCAGCATGTCCAGAGTAGAGTGACCTGGTCTGAAACCAAATTGATGATCAGAGATCAAGCCATTGGAGAAGAGGAAAGATTTCATATCAGAAGCAATGATGGATTCCATGACTTTGCTGATAATTGGGAGAAGGCTGATTGGTCTGTAGTTGCTAGGATCTGTTTTTGCACCTTTTTTGTGCAAAGCGGTGATGTTGGCTGATTTCCAAGCAGATGGCAGTTGACCTTGAGCAAAAGAGAGGGTGAAGAGAACAGAGAGAGGGTGAGATAGAGCAGCAGAGCAGGATTTTAGGACCCGTGGGCTGATGCCGTCGGGTCCAGTTGCAGAATCAGAGTCGAGGGTTGACAGAAACTTTTCCACCTTGTCAGGAGGAAAGGACACGGAGTCCAGGAGCAGCAGGGTACGACTGGGTATGGTGGGTACAGAGAGGGATGGGTTTGGGACACAAGATTTAGAGGCAAACACAGAGTTGAGGCATTCAGCTTTTTCACGTGCGGAGTCAGCTGTGTAGCCGTTTGAGGTAAGGGAGGGGATGGAGGGGGAACAAACACCAGAAACGGATTTGACCAGACGCCACCAGGATTTGGAAGAGGGAGACAGATAAGAGAGTTCGGTCTTGAGAACGGAGAGATATTGTTTCCTGGCTCTCCTGAGGGTGGACACACACTTGTTTCGGGCTTTGTGAAAGGAAATGAGATTTCCTTCCGTTGGATTTGCTTTCCAGGAGACGAAGGCAAGTTGTTTCTGGGCAACAGCCTCACCACAAGATTCCGTGTACCATGGACGGGAGGAAGGGTATGACAACTGAAGACGAGATGGGATAAATCTGTGCATGAGAGAGAGCAATTTACTTTGGAAGAATTCCCAGGATGAGTTGATGTCAGAGGTGGTAGAGATGGGAGACCAGTCCAGATGATTGATGGCTGCTTGAAGACCGTGCCAGTTGGCCTGAGTGAAATGCCAGACTCGTCGACGCTGAGCAGGCTCCCTGAGGATGGTCAGAGAGATGTCCACTTTAACAAGGACATGATCAGATGATCCGATCGGAGCAGAAGAAGAGCAGCAGACATTTTCAGGGAAGTTAGTCATAACCAAGTCCAGAAGAGAAGATGTTCCGTTGACTGAGATCCGGGTCGGGAAATTGACAGATTGTGTCAGTCCCAGTGAGTCGCAGAAGTCCTTTGCTGAGGAGCCATGGCTGGTGAGAGAGGTACCCACACCCAGCCAACTGGCATGATGACAGTTGAAATCACCACATATGAGGAAGAGAGAGTTGGGATGAGTAGATAGAAGTTGGTCCATATCATCAGACAGCGAGATGTAGATGGAGTCATCACTGTTTGGTGGACGGTACAACACACATATGAACAAGAGGTGGGAGCGAAGGGGAAGCCGTAGCCAGAGGTATTCCTGGGGGTGAGGTGGAGAGAGTGCAGTGCAGGGCGAGTGAGGAAGAGAGTTTTTGATAAAGATAGCAACCCCGCCTCCAGGACGAGGCTCAGGTCTATCATACCGGAGGAGGGAGTAGCCCGGGAGAGATACTATGGAATCAGAGACATCATAAAGCAGGAAAGTTTCTGTTAAGCAGATCACGTCTGGTTTGACAGAAGCAACCTGTATGGAGAGATCAGTTAAGTTTGAACGAAGGCCCCGGATGTTTGAGGTCCATACCGTTAATGAAGAGGAAGGGGGAGCATCAGATACAGAACAGGGGGGAGGAGGGGTAGGGTAAGATGTGGAAGAGGTGGAAGAGGTAGGGAGAGCTGTTGAAGGTGTGTCAGAGATTTCAGAATAGCTCGGAGAAAGGGAAGGATGGGGCGGACAAAAGGTTTGATGGTGATTGGGTGGGCCACAATGAGGTGTTATTTGAGGAGGGGGAAGAGCGAGGCAGAAGGTTGGGGGAGATGGAGGTGAGAGTTTGAAGGGGGAAGAAGCGGGGAGGACGCTTTGAGGAGGGGGAGTGAGAGGGGGGAAATTGAGAAGCAATGAGGGTGGGGAGATTTGAAGGGGAGGGGTGAGGGGGGAGTTTGGGAGGGAAGGGACAAGGGGAGGGATTTGAAAGGGATGGGATATGGGGGAGATTTGGAGGGGAGGGGTGAGGCAGGAGTCTAGGAGGGGAGGGGCGAGGGGGCGTCTTGGCGGGGAGGGGTGAGGGGGTAGTTTAGGAGGGAGGGGGCAAGGGGGGAGATTTGAAAGGGATGGGTGATGGGGAAGATTTGGAGGGGAGGGGTGATGGGGAAGATTTGGAGGGGAGGGGTTATGGGGAAGATTTGGAGGGCAGGAGTGAGATTGGATTTTTGAAAGTGTACGATTTATGTTGGTGCAGGAAACCACTTTTGCACTTGTATTAGTGTGGAAAAACTACTTTTCGCACTTGTGTTAGTGTTGATAAACCACTTTTCGCACTTGTGTTAGTGTTGAAAAACCACTTTTCGCACATTTGTTAGTGTTGAAAAACCACTTTTCGCACTTGTGTTGGTGCAGGAAACCACTTTTGCACTTGTATTAGTGTGGAAAAAACACTTTTTGCACTTGTGTTAGTGTTGATAAACCACTTTTCGCACTTGTGTTAGTGTTGAAAAACCACTTTTCGCACTTGTGTTGGTGCAGGAAACCACTTTTGCACTTGTATTAGTGTGGAAAAACCACTTTTCGCACTTGTGTTAGTGTTGAAAAACCACTTTTCGCACTTGTGTTAGTGTTGTAAAACCACTTTTCTCACTTGTGTTAGTGTTGAAAAACCACTTTTCGCATATTTGTTACTGTTGAAAAAACACTTTTCGCACTTGTGTTGGTGCAGGAAACCACTTTTGCACTTGCATTAGTGTGGAAAATCCACTTTTCGCACTTGTGTTAGTCTTGAAAAACCACTTTTCGCACTTGTGTTAGTGTTGAAAAACCACTTTTCGCACTTGTGTTGGTACAGGAAAACAATTTTGCACTTGTATTAGTGTGGAAAAAACACTTTTTGCACTTGTGATAGTGTTGAAAAACCACTTTTCGCATTTGTGTTAGTGTTGAAAAACCACTTTTGGCACTTGTGTTAGTGTTGAAAAACCACTTTCGCACTTGTGTTGGTGCAGGAAACCACTTTTGCACTTGTATTAGTGTGGAAAAACCACTTTTCGCACTTGTGTTAGTGTTGAAAAACCACTTTTCGCACTTGTGTTAGTGTTGTAAAACCACTTTTCGCACTTGTGTTAGTGTTGAAAAACCACTTTTCGCACTTGTGTTGGTGCAGGAAACCACTTTTGCACTTGTATTAGTGTGGAAAAAACACTTTTCGCACTTGTGTTAGTGTTGAAAAACCACTTTTCGCACTTGTGTTGGTGCAGGAAACCACTTTTGCACTTGTATTAGTGTGGAAAAAACACTTTTCGCACTTGTGAGTAGTGTAATAATGTTGCTTCTGGGACACCTCCGTTTAACATGTGAAATCCCTATCTAATGTCATTTACCCCCTTGTCTTTTTCAAAAATCATAAACACCTCTATTTCTCCCACCCTCATCTTTATGAACCTTTTGTCTGTAGTACCTATCCTTAATGTTGTTCATTAGACCACTCAAACACTACAAATATTTGTTTTCTCTTATAGACCTATCATCCTTCTTCTACATATCATCTGGCAGATTAATCTTTGACCCACTCAAACATTGACCCATTCACTTCCATATTAATTCTTTCCCTCCCTCATTGCCCCTAAACACCTATATTTCTCTCACCCTGTTCTTTACGAACCTTCTAACCTTTTGACATGTTATCCTTATTCATTAGACCACTTAAACACCTGTGATCCTTCTGACCTCATGGACCTTTTAACCTTTTACTCTTAATATCATCTGGTGAATATAACCCACTCAAACAACGACCCTACAAATATTTGTTTATGCGTGGGAAATAATTTAATTCTCCTACAACTCTCTTCACCATCTAATATATTAACAAAAAATATGTTTGAGTTTGGTTCTTTATTAAGATATTTTAACTGAGCTAAGATAAAATGGTAAACCTCCCTCAATGTTCTTGTTTGAGCACCTCCAGTGCCACATACCATTTTTTGGTAAGCTCCGGCCACTTTTTGGTAAACCACGCCCATTTTTTACTAAGCCCCGCCCACTTTTGTTAAGCCACGCCCATTTTTTACTAAGCCTCGCCCACTTTTGCTAAGCTCCTCCCACTTTTGCTAAGTCCCACCCACTTTATAAACTCTTCAGCATTGTATCATTTCCAGGTAATACATTACATCATTTTCAGGGAATTTCCATCACATCATTTCCAGTTAAGACACGCCCAGGGAATTTCCACAGGAAGACACACCCAGTCCTTATAAAAGGCACCGACCACACAGGCTTTTTCAAACACGCTTTCTGCTTCACTTGAGAATGGACTACTATGCCGAAATGGAATGGGATAACTTTGCTATTCCATGGAGTCCTACTACCTGTGTAGAACTCAACCTTCAGATTGATGAACTGGACTCGAACCTCTTATCAATGGAGGTAAGTTTGTTTATTTATTTATTTATTTATTTAATTTTTTTTTTTTTTTTTTTTTTTTTTTTTTAAGATGAGACTCGTGTAAGAGTTAACAAAGTTTATTTTAATATTCATAGAGCTTGATTTATACAAATAAAAAATATTGTATTAAATTAATACATTGTTATTTTCTTTCACAGGAAATTGTATCTGAGATACGAAATGAAAATTCTGCTTTTAACACAACTTGGGATGAAGTTATTTTTTTGTTTGAAGACATTTTGAACAACCAAGACCCCCAGAACGAGTTCTACCTTGATGACCCAGCCAAAGAGTTATACCTTGGAGATCCACAAAATCCTGAAAAAGAGTTTTACCATGATGATACTTGTTGTGAGTTATCAAAACAAAACCCACTGAACAAGTTCTACCTTGATGAGCCAGAATACAAGTCATACATTGGAGACCCACAAATTTCTGAAAATTGGGAAAGGAGAGTTCTCCCTGATGGTCCGCAGTTATACTATGTGAGACACATCATAGAAACCCTAAAAAATTGGGCAAAGTTCTCCCTGATGGTCCGCAGTTATACTATGTGAGACACATCATAGAAACCCTAAAAAATTGGGCAAGGAGAGTTCTCCCTGATGGTCCGCAGTTATACTATGTGAGACACATCATAGAAACCCTAAAAAATTGGGCAAGGAGAGTTCTCCCTGATGGTCCGCAGTTATACTATGTGAGACACATCATAGAAACCCTAAAAAATTGTGAAATGGGAATTCTCCCTGATGGTCCGCAGTTATACTATGTGAGACACATCATAGAAACCCTAAAAAATTGGGAAAGGGAAGTTTTTCCTGATGGTCCGCAGTTATACTATGTGAGACTTATCACGGAAACCCCCAATATTTCTGAAAATTGTGGTTTTACCTTGGGGACTTGGAAAGATGGTTATATTTTTGGAGACTCGGAATGGGGGTTTTGTTTTGATGACTCGGAATGTGATACCTATCTTGGAGGCTCAACAGGAATGTGGTTATACCTTGGGAACTTGGAAAGTTGGTTTTATTTTGGAGACTCTACCTGTGGGGTTCCTCTTGGAGACTCTTTGGATTCTAAAGCAATGAACAATGTTCTTTATTTAATGACGCTTGATTTAAGCAATATCAAGAAAGTTCGAGGAAGAAAATGCTGGAAAATTCTTTCTTCCCATTTCTACTTCTTCAAACTTAAAAGCCTTGAAAGACAGAATTGGAGGAAGAGAAAAAAAAAAAAAAGAAATACGTATTTAAAAAAGAAGAAAAGAAAGATTATGTTAGGGTTTGGGTGGGATTTTGAATGTGAGGGTTAGGGATGGGGTTGGGTTAGGGTTGGGATTTTGAATGTGAGGGTTAGGGTTGGGGTTGGGTTAGGGATGGGGTTGGGTTAGGGATGGGGTTGGGTTAGGGATGGGTTGGGTTAGGGTTGGGATTTTGAATGTGAGGGTTAGGGTTGGGGTTGGGTTAGGGATGGGATTGGGTTAGGGTTGGGATTTTGAATGTGAGGGTTAGGGATGGGTTGGGTTAGGGATGGGGTTGGGTTAGGGATGGGGTTGGGTTAGGGTTGGGGTTGGGTTAGGGATGGGGTTGGGTTAGGGATGGGGTTGGGTTAGGGATGGGGTTGGGTTAGGGATGGGGTTGGGTTAGGGATGGGGTTGGGTTAGGGATGGGTTGGGTTAGGGATGGGTTTGGGTTAGGGATGGGGTTGGGTTAGGGCTTGGGTTGGGTTAGGGTTTGTATATTATTATGACTCACTCGCACATACACACACACACAAAAGTTAAGCCCCAACTAAAAAGTTGTGGGATTCTGTGTTTGGGGTTCACAGATTTAAAAACGTATCCCCATTATACACACACAAAAGTTAAGCCCCAACTAAAAAGTTGTGGGATTCTGTGTTTGGGGTTCACAGATTTAAAAACGTATCCCCATTATACACACACAAAAGTTAAGCCCCAACTAAAAAGTTGTGGGATTCTGTGTTTGGGGTTCACAGATTTAAAAACGTATCCCCATTATACACACACAAAAGTTAAGCCCCAACTAAAAAGTTGTGGGATTCTGTGTTTGGGGTTCACAGATTTAAAAACGTATCCCCATTATACACACACAAAAGTTAAGCCCCAACTAAAAAGTTGTGGGATTCTGTGTTTGGGGTTCACAGATTTAAAAACGTATCCCCATTATACACACACAAAAGTTAAGCCCCAACTAAAAAGTTGTGGGATTCTGTGTTTGGGGTTCACAGATTTAAAAACGTATCCCCATTATACACACACAAAAGTTAAGCCCCAACTAAAAAGTTGTGGGATTCTGTGTTTGGGGTTCACAGATTTAAAAACGTATCCCCATTATACACACACAAAAGTTAAGCCCCAACTAAAAAGTTGTGGGATTCTGTGTTTGGGGTTCACAGATTTAAAAACGTATCCCCATTACATTTTATTTATTTATTTATTATTTTCAAGGGTATTATCTGCTTACTTGTGTTTTTTGTAATTCTTGTGAGTAAAATGAACCCAAGATTTCTTCTCCATTTAAATCATATAATTTGTAGGTCCAAGGGACTGTATCCATTACATCAATGATTTTAAATAATTCACGAGTCCATTTTTGTGTATAACCTTTCTCAAAATGACTTTTCCATTTGTATATTCTTACAATATCACCAACTTTAAACTTGGGCTTTCTCAAATTAATCTCCTTTTCATATTCTAATTTTGTAAATGTTTCTGATGGTTTTGATTGTGTTGATGAATGAACTGTATTATTGTAATTATCTACAATATCCTGAATTAAATACACCCATTTTTGAGAACCGAGTTGTGTGAATTTTTTATATAATTTCTCTTTTAAAGTACGATTAAAACGCTCAATAACAACTGCCTTTCCTTCATTAAAGGTGCTGTATAATTTAATACCCTTCCCCTTAAGAAATTTCATGAATATTTTGTTATAGAACTCTGTTCCCTCATCAGTCCATAACTTCTTTGGTTTCCTTTTATCCCGATCAAATATTAGCTTAAAGGCTAACATTAAAGTATCACCCCTTTTATTTTTTAAAGGGACAACCCAGGCAAATCTACTCCTCAAATCAATAACGGTTAAAGCATACCTGTATCCCCTGTCATTATTCAATTCAATTAAATCAGCGGACCATATGTGGTCAGTGTATTTAGAATAAACCTTCCTTCTTTTAAACTTTGTGATTATAGGTTTGTGTAATTCTTCAGCCAAAAGCTCCTCAGTCTTGATGACATCATTAGAGCCTAATAGTTTTTTGAGGAATAACCAAGACCAAGTTTCAATTTAGCATTTATCAAATTTCTCACAATAAACCTATCAACTTTCTCTCTCAACGTTGGATTTTGTATCAAAGACAAATTATACAACATTTCGCTGTCGGCTTTATGTTTTTCAGTCAACGTAGTGGTTTTCCCATAAGCAATATCATGCTTCATACACACTTCGTCAACCCTATTTGTAGGTTTAGACCAAGGTTTAGGATTGTCAGCCTCATCTAATCTTTTATCCAAGTTTGTTCCTGGACCACAGAAAGAATACCCTGGAAGGTGTAATTCCCCTGGAATTCCAGTTGTTGTAAATTTACTTCCTGACAGAAACTTTTGTATGTCTCCTCCTCTTTTAGGAGAGATGAATTGGCACTTTTTAGAGCCACATACTTGACATATTCCTTTTTGATAAACTCTATTATTTTTAGCTTTAACATAAGAGATATTTTTAGATTTAGTTTTCTTTTTACATTTGAGACAATAACTCATATTTATTTATCAGAAAAATTCCGACAGAGTATCAAAACCTTTTTGGTTTTCAACATATACATTTCAATCTTTATTTTTAAAACATAAAGAATCCTAAGGAATGCCTTCACTCTCTCCTCCATTTATTTACAAATAAAAACTAACTAAAGTCAATGACACCAACATCATCAATCACATAATCTTTTCCTTCTTCTTCTTCTTCTTCTTCTTCACCACTTTCTCGTTTAAATCTCCTCCCTGAAATTGAAGACATTGACGTTCTTATTTTTGAAACCATTATCTTCATAAGAGTTGTTAATTCTTTAATTTCCTCTTCGGTGCGTTGAGATTGATTTATTTGCTTTAATACACTCAATCTTTTATGAATCTCAATGATTTCCATCTTTTTATATTTTTCCTCCCTCTCTCTTTGCTCCCTCTCCTCCTCCTCCATTTTCTCCCTCTCCTCCTTCTCCTTTTTCTCCCTTTTCTCCCTTTCCTCCTTCTCCCTTTTCTCCCTTTCCTCCTTCTCATTTTTCTCCCTCTCCTCCTTCTCCTCCCTCTCCCTTTCCTCCTTCTCCTTTTTCTCTCTTTCCTCCTTCTCTTCTTCAACTCCTTCCTCATCCCTTGCTACCCTTGAGTTTGAACCCCAAAGAATATTATACATATACTCATCTGGATTTTGAGATATTCTTGTATCTATAATTATTTTTCTCATAATAGGATACCAATAAGATTTGTTGACGATTTCTAAAAGAGTTTTATATTTCATAACTTTGAGAAGTTCATTTTTATTTAATATTTTAAACAAGTCTCTATTTGTGGGTTTAACAATATCAGTATAAGGCCAGTTTTTAATGACAAAATTCCCATGTATATGCTCCAAATCATAAGGTATGTAATACCGAGCACCCTTTTCTTGTAGGTATCCTTGAATACAAAAATTATAATTCTCTTGTAGTCTTCTTCCTGCCATTTATGTATCAGAAATATATGTGAGATTAATATTATGACAGGTAATACCACCCCATCTTCCCACTACCAAATCGGTTTGTATTCCTCGGCTTTCTATCCTTATCTCATTACCTTCCTTCTTTGTCATGCGAACCATCGCTATACTATCATATATTTTTCTTTTCTTAAAATCACGTATTTGTTGTTTACTAATTGTACTTCCACATAAATCCTTATCCTCACCAAGTGGATAATATTCTTCTTTACGAGACTGATTTAAATCATGTAGGTCTTCTATGTTTATTGAAAAAGACCAATTATACCCTAAATCAGGCATATCATACCCCCATTTATTAATTCGCATATTAACTAAATGTCCTTCTTTATAAAATTCAATTGTAAGCAGGTAGTTAAATTCAATGAGGAAAGGTGTATGGTCAGTATAACCAGGTGTTGTGGTTGTAAATTTTACTTCTTTCACAAAACGTGCTGTTTTCTTTAAAAATATATATTGTGATAAATCACTTAATCTAATTAAGTCATTCGCATCTGTAGGGTTTGGATAATTGATTAATTTATAAGTATTCTTCATATTAATATTTTTACTTACACTATATTTTTGTCGTTCAGCCTGTGCCTTTGTATAATAATTTGATAAATCAATATCCTGAGAGGATTTTCCAAAGATAGAACCATCTTTTCCAACATAAGTCATTTATATTAGATTAAAAATGATATCATAAAAATTTTCATTATTGTTGAGTTGAAATAATACATATAAACATAATTGACCACAACATTTAGAATTAATTTCTTGAACTTGAAATGTTTGATAAACACCATTCTGTAAGAATTGTATTACTTCAACAGGTGGTGGCATACCATAACTATCAAAATAATATTTATCCTGACTATTATGAATACAAACCCAATGAGAACCATTCTGTGTGTCTAAATTCATAATAATATTCATTGTATTCTTATTTATATGTATTAATTCATCTCTCATACAGATTACCACATTATCAATTTTTAGTGTTTTACAATACTTGGCTAGTTCTATATTTGACGTTGTATTCTTTCCAAATTGTTTAAACCATTTATCCATTTATTTATGAGAAAGATACAATCCATTACCCCGTTTAGTTAGTTTAACACCCGCTTGAGCGATAGAGGAAAGCATATCACCAACCAACAATCTAGCTTTATCAGGTAGACTTTCAAGTTTTTGAGCAAAATCTACAATTACACCACTTCCACTAATTTCTTTCTCCAACTCCTTGTTATGTCTTTCCAATTCTTTTTGAGCTTTTAGTTGTGCCTTCCTTTCGTTAGCAGTTTTTACCGCTGCTGAAATACCACCAGTCAATGCTCCCGCCGCACTTAAACCAGCAAATAAAGGAATTAGAAACGGGAGAAATCCTCCTCTTGACTCGTCTATTGAATATTTCTTTAACATAGGTTTCGTCATTTTAATTTTAAGTGATCCAACATCATTTAGTGTTTTTACTTGTGTGTGTGTGAGTAAAACATCAATTCTTACAGCTCCTTTTCTTTGAATTGTATTAACATTAATAATACAAGGCTTTTGATTTTGAATACAAGATGTTAATTTATTAAGATTGATTTGATTAACATATACCCCTACCATTTATTTATGAGAAAAAACCTATGTGATATTAATCATAACACCATTATCTGTATTAATCTGTAATTCTGTTTCCTCCAAAAGCAAACAATAAGCATCAACTTCTTCATTCTCCCCTCTTTCAATGTATAGAGAAGTATCCACTCGATTAGACTTTATAGTTTCCTTTTGAGAACTCAGGTCAATTGCGTAGATTGTATATAAACCTTTAAATGCAACCATATCCAAAATAGGATCATTATTACCATTACTTTCACACACTTTTTGGTAGGACTTGTAGGCTTCCGCATAATCATTTTTTTCCCAATCAATTTCCAATCTATCTCGCGGATAAAATGTGCCATCAAGAGAAACCCGAAGTTGTTTCACCTTAGCATTATCACTCAGCGCATTATTCTTATTAGTACCCTCCTCTCCATCTGGTTTTTTAAAAATGAGCCATAGGTATCGTGGCTTTCCTTCAAGAACACCCAAATTCCAAGTGTAGGTAGTGTGTTCCAGTTTAACGTGTTGACATCTTCTTTTAAGGTATGATACATTTAGCGGTTTCTTTGAGTTAAGTCTTCTATTTAACATCTCCTCTGTTTTAAGATTAGGAGTATATTCATTGATATACCAACACAAATCATTAATAACAAATTTATTATTGTCGCCAAAAGCATTTTCAGCCCCAAAAAGCAATCTATTTACATTATCATTCCTTTGTAGTTGAAATCTAATTTTAAGACCATACAAAACTTTATCATAATCACAAAATCCAAATATACCTTTAAGAGGTACTGCTACGGTAAAACTATTCTCAGCTTTTGCGTCATCATTATACATTGACTTCCTTTGACTATAACCAGGGTCTGTGTTTGTTCCCGTTGACATATCAGGAATAAAGCCTTCAACAGCTCCCTTACCCATTCTATCACCAAACGAATATAGTGTAAATTTCATCATTTCAGATGTAGCAGAGACATAATCAACCGCTTCAACCTCTTGTGTTCCAATATACAGGCGAACACTGTCAAACATTTTCCAGAAGAAATCATTTACGAGTGTAGCATTAGTATTATTCGCAGCCTTAGTGAATTTAAATTTACACAGCAAGAAACTATCAGCTATATTCAAGTAAGTTTGTTGATTATTTATTTCAAAACTTTTTGTTCCGTTTGAATTCCAGTCGGTTCCTGTAATAGCATTTACCTTAAAATAGTCTTCCTTTTTAGTAGAGTTTGAAATGATAATCGTATCATCCAAATCATAGATACTATCAATCGCTTCCATACTTGTATTTATATAGTATTAAAATTGTTGAAACCCTGACCCAAGTATTTTAATGATTTTTTGTCGTTCTCTCTACTCAAAGTAGAGTTTGAAATGATAATCGTATCATCCAAATCATAGATACTATCAATCGCTTCCATACTTGTATTTATATAGTATTAAAATTGTTGAAACCCTGACCCAAGTATTTTAATGATTTTTTGTCGTTCTTGTGAAGCTAGTTGAGTTTTACCTTTTTTAATTTCTTTGATTGCTTGTAATTTATGGGACTCCTTTTGAGCATCTTTTATACTCTTTACAACACCTGCTACATTTCCCATGAGAGAAGCAGTTGAACCAATTAGGTCTTTATGTTTAAGAATGGTTGAACCAATACCCATTAGAGTATCAATTATCCCATCTCCTTTATTTCGAAATTGATGACCCACACCCCGTTGTCTCTTAGGTTTATAGTATCCTTTACCCACATACCTTGTATAGTCTGGTGAAAGGAACATGTTTTGCACTTGTATTAGTGTGGAAAATCCACTTTTCGCACTTGTGTTAGTCTTGAAAAACCACTTTTCGCACTTGTGTTAGTGTTGAAAAACCACTTTTCGCACTTGTGTTAGTGTTGAAAAACCACTTTTCGCACTTGTGTTGGTACAGGAAAACAATTTTGCACTTGTATTAGTGTGGAAAAAACACTTTTTGCACTTGTGATAGTGTTGAAAAACCACTTTTCGCACTTGTGTTAGTGTTGTAAAACCACTTTTCGCACTTGTGTTAGTGTTGAAAAACCACTTTTCGCACTTGTGTTGGTGCAGGAAACCACTTTTGCACTTGTATTAGTGTGGAAAAAACACTTTTCCCACTTGTGTTAGTGTTGAAAAACCACTTTTCGCACTTGTGTTGGTGCAGGAAACCACTTTTGCACTTGTAATAGTGTGGAAAAAACACTTTTCGCACTTGTGTTAGTGTTGATAAACCACTTTTCACACTTGTGTTAGTGTTGAAAAACCACTTTTCGCACATTTGTTAGTGTTGAAAAACCACTTTTCGCACTTGTGTTGGTGCAGGAAACCACTTTTGCACTTGCATTAGTGTGGAAAAAACACTTTTTGCACTTGTGATAGTGTTGAAAAACCACCTTTCGCACTTGTGTTAGTGTTGAAAAATCACTTTTCGCACCTGTGTTGGTGCAGGAAACCACTTTTGCACTTGTATTAGTGTGGAAAAACCACTTTTCGCACTTGTGATAGTGTTGAAAAACCACTTTTCGCACTTGTGTTAGTGTTGAAAAACCACTTTTCGCACTTGTGTTGGTGCAGGAAACCACTTTTGCACTTGTATTAGTGTGGAAAAAACCACTTTTCGCACTTGTGTTAGTGTTGATAAACCACTTTTCGCACTTGTGTTAGTGTTGAAAAACCACTTTTCGCACATTTGTTAGTGTTGAAAAACCACTTTTCGCACTTGTGTTGGTGCAGGAAACCACTTTTGCACTTGTATTAGTGTGGAAAAAACACTTTTCGCACTTGTGTTAGTGTTGATAAACCACTTTTAGCACTTGTGTTAGTGTTGAAAAACCACTTTTCGCACATTTGTTAGTGTTGAAAAACCACTTTTCGCACTTGTGTTGGTGCAGGAAACCACTTTTGCACTTGTATTAGTGTGGAAAAAACACTTTTTGCACTTGTGATAGTGTTGAAAAACCACTTTTTGCACTTGTGTTAGTGTTGAAAAACCACTTTTCGCACTTGTGTTGGTGCAGGAAACCACTTTTGCACTTGTATTAGTGTGGAAAAACCACTTTTCGTACTTGTGTTAGTGTTGAAAAACCACTTTTCGCACTTGTGTTAGTGTTGAAAAACCACTTTTCGCACTTGTGTTGGTGCAGGAAACCACTTTTGCACTTGTATTAGTGTGGAAAAACCACTTTTCGCACTTGTGTTAGTGTTGAAAAACCACTTTTCGCACTTGTGTTAGTGTTGTAAAACCACTTTTCTCACTTGTGTTAGTGTTGAAAAACCACTTTTCACATATTTGTTACTGTTCAAAAACCACTTTTCGCACTTGTGTTGGTGCAGGAAACCACTTTTGCACTTGTATTAGTGTGGAAAATCCACTTTTCGCACTTGTGTTAGTCTTGAAAAACCACTTTTCGCACTTGTGTTAGTGTTGAAAAACCACTTTTCGCACTTGTGTTGGTACAGGAAAACAATTTTGCACTTGTATTAGTGTGGAAAAAACACTTTTTGCACTTGTGATAGTGTTGAAAAACCACTTTTCGCATTTGTGTTAGTGTTGAAAAACCACTTTTGGCACTTGTGTTAGTGTTGAAAAACCACTTTTCGCACTTGTGTTGGTGCAGGAAACCACTTTTGCACTTGTATTAGTGTGGAAAAACCACTTTTCGCACTTGTGTTAGTGTTGAAAAACCACTTTTCGCACTTGTGTTAGTGTTGTAAAACCACTTTTCGCACTTGTGTTAGTGTTGAAAAACCACTTTTCGCACTTGTGTTGGTGCAGGAAACCACTTTTGCACTTGTATTAGTGTGGAAAAAACACTTTTCGCACTTGTGTTAGTGTTGATAAACCACTTTTCGCACTTGTGTTAGTGTTGAAAAACCACTTTTTGCACATTTGTTAGTGTTGAAAAACCACTTTTCGCACTTGTGTTGGTGCAGGAAACCACTTTTGCACTTGTATTAGTGTGGAAAAAACACTTTTCGCACTTGTGTTAGTGTTGATAAACCACTTTTAGCACTTGTGTTAGTGTTGAAAAACCACTTTTCGCACATTTGTTAGTGTTGAAAAACCACTTTTCGCACTTGTGTTGGTGCAGGAAACCACTTTTGCACTTGTATTAGTGTGGAAAAAACACTTTTTGCACTTGTGATAGTGTTGAAAAACCACTTTTTGCACTTGTGTTAGTGTTGAAAAACCACTTTTCGCACTTGTGTTGGTGCAGGAAACCAGTTTTGCACTTGTATTAGTGTGGAAAAACCACTTTTCGTACTTGTGTTAGTGTTGAAAAACCACTTTTCGCACTTGTGTTAGTGTTGAAAAACCACTTTTCGCACTTGTGTTGGTGCAGGAAACCACTTCTGCACTTGTATTAGTGTGGAAAAACCACTTTTCGCACTTGTGTTAGTGTTGAAAAACCACTTTTCGCACTTGTGTTAGTGTTGTAAAACCACTTTTCTCACTTGTGTTAGTGTTGAAAAACCACTTTTCACATATTTGTTACTGTTGAAAAACCACTTTTCGCACTTGTGTTGGTGCAGGAAACCACTTTTGCACTTGTATTAGTGTGGAAAATCCACTTTTCGCACTTGTGTTAGTCTTGAAAAACCACTTTTCGCACTTGTGTTAGTGTTGAAAAACCACTTTTCGCACTTGTGTTGGTGCAGGAAACCACTTTTGCACTTGTATTAGTGTGGAAAAACCACTTTTCGCACTTGTGTTGGTGCAGGAAACCACTTTTGCACTTGTATTAGTGTGGAAAATCCACTTTTCGCACTTGTGTTAGTCTTGAAAAACCACTTTTCGCACTTGTGTTAGTGTTGAAAAACCACTTTTCGCACTTGTGTTAGTGTTGAAAAACCACTTTTCGCACTTGTGTTGGTACAGGAAAACAATTTTGCACTTGTATTAGTGTGGAAAAAACACTTTTTGCACTTGTGATAGTGTTGAAAAACCACTTTTCGCACTTGTGTTAGTGTTGTAAAACCACTTTTCGCACTTGTGTTAGTGTTGAAAAACCACTTTTCGCACTTGTGTTGGTGCAGGAAACCACTTTTGCACTTGTATTAGTGTGGAAAAAACACTTTTCCCACTTGTGTTAGTGTTGAAAAACCACTTTTCGCACTTGTGTTGGTGCAGGAAACCACTTTTGCACTTGTAATAGTGTGGAAAAAACACTTTTCGCACTTGTGTTAGTGTTGATAAACCACTTTTCACACTTGTGTTAGTGTTGAAAAACCACTTTTCGCACATTTGTTAGTGTTGAAAAACCACTTTTCGCACTTGTGTTGGTGCAGGAAACCACTTTTGCACTTGCATTAGTGTGGAAAAAACACTTTTTGCACTTGTGATAGTGTTGAAAAACCACCTTTCGCACTTGTGTTAGTGTTGAAAAATCACTTTTCGCACCTGTGTTGGTGCAGGAAACCACTTTTGCACTTGTATTAGTGTGGAAAAACCACTTTTCGCACTTGTGATAGTGTTGAAAAACCACTTTTCGCACTTGTGTTAGTGTTGAAAAACCACTTTTCGCACTTGTGTTGGTGCAGGAAACCACTTTTGCACTTGTATTAGTGTGGAAAAAACACTTTTCGCACTTGTGTTAGTGTTGATAAACCACTTTTAGCACTTGTGTTAGTGTTGAAAAACCACTTTTCGCACATTTGTTAGTGTTGAAAAACCACTTTTCGCACTTGTGTTGGTGCAGGAAACCACTTTTGCACTTGTATTAGTGTGGAAAAACCACTTTTCGCACTTGTGTTAGTGTTGAAAAACCACTTTTCGCACTTGTGTTGGTGCAGGAAACCACTTTTGCACTTGTATTAGTGTGGAAAAAACACTTTTCGCACTTGTGTTAGTGTTGATAAACCACTTTTAGCACTTGTGTTAGTGTTGAAAAACCACTTTTCGCACATTTGTTAGTGTTGAAAAACCACTTTTCGCACTTGTGTTGGTGCAGGAAACCACTTTTGCACTTGTATTAGTGTGGAAAAAACACTTTTTGCACTTGTGATAGTGTTGAAAAACCACTTTTTGCACTTGTGTTAGTGTTGAAAAACCACTTTTCGCACTTGTGTTGGTGCAGGAAACCACTTTTGCACTTGTATTAGTGTGGAAAAACCACTTTTCGTACTTGTGTTAGTGTTGAAAAACCACTTTTCGCACTTGTGTTAGTGTTGAAAAACCACTTTTCGCACTTGTGTTGGTGCAGGAAACCACTTTTGCACTTGTATTAGTGTGGAAAAACCACTTTTCGCACTTGTGTTAGTGTTGAAAAACCACTTTTCGCACTTGTGTTAGTGTTGTAAAACCACTTTTCTCACTTGTGTTAGTGTTGAAAAACCACTTTTCACATATTTGTTACTGTTCAAAAACCACTTTTCGCACTTGTGTTGGTGCAGGAAACCACTTTTGCACTTGTATTAGTGTGGAAAATCCACTTTTCGCACTTGTGTTAGTCTTGAAAAACCACTTTTCGCACTTGTGTTAGTGTTGAAAAACCACTTTTCGCACTTGTGTTGGTACAGGAAAACAATTTTGCACTTGTATTAGTGTGGAAAAAACACTTTTTGCACTTGTGATAGTGTTGAAAAACCACTTTTCGCATTTGTGTTAGTGTTGAAAAACCACTTTTGGCACTTGTGTTAGTGTTGAAAAACCACTTTTCGCACTTGTGTTGGTGCAGGAAACCACTTTTGCACTTGTATTAGTGTGGAAAAACCACTTTTCGCACTTGTGTTAGTGTTGAAAAACCACTTTTCGCACTTGTGTTAGTGTTGTAAAACCACTTTTCGCACTTGTGTTAGTGTTGAAAAACCACTTTTCGCACTTGTGTTGGTGCAGGAAACCACTTTTGCACTTGTATTAGTGTGGAAAAAACACTTTTCGCACTTGTGTTAGTGTTGATAAACCACTTTTCGCACTTGTGTTAGTGTTGAAAAACCACTTTTTGCACATTTGTTAGTGTTGAAAAACCACTTTTCGCACTTGTGTTGGTGCAGGAAACCACTTTTGCACTTGTATTAGTGTGGAAAAAACACTTTTCGCACTTGTGTTAGTGTTGATAAACCACTTTTAGCACTTGTGTTAGTGTTGAAAAACCACTTTTCGCACATTTGTTAGTGTTGAAAAACCACTTTTCGCACTTGTGTTGGTGCAGGAAACCACTTTTGCACTTGTATTAGTGTGGAAAAAACACTTTTTGCACTTGTGATAGTGTTGAAAAACCACTTTTTGCACTTGTGTTAGTGTTGAAAAACCACTTTTCGCACTTGTGTTGGTGCAGGAAACCAGTTTTGCACTTGTATTAGTGTGGAAAAACCACTTTTCGTACTTGTGTTAGTGTTGAAAAACCACTTTTCGCACTTGTGTTAGTGTTGAAAAACCACTTTTCGCACTTGTGTTGGTGCAGGAAACCACTTCTGCACTTGTATTAGTGTGGAAAAACCACTTTTCGCACTTGTGTTAGTGTTGAAAAACCACTTTTCGCACTTGTGTTAGTGTTGTAAAACCACTTTTCTCACTTGTGTTAGTGTTGAAAAACCACTTTTCACATATTTGTTACTGTTGAAAAACCACTTTTCGCACTTGTGTTGGTGCAGGAAACCACTTTTGCACTTGTATTAGTGTGGAAAATCCACTTTTCGCACTTGTGTTAGTCTTGAAAAACCACTTTTCGCACTTGTGTTAGTGTTGAAAAACCACTTTTCGCACTTGTGTTGGTGCAGGAAACCACTTTTGCACTTGTATTAGTGTGGAAAAACCACTTTTCGTACTTGTGTTAGTGTTGAAAAACCACTTTTCGCACTTGTGTTAGTGTTGAAAAACCACTTTTCGCACTTGTGTTGGTGCAGGAAACCACTTTTGCACTTGTATTAGTGTGGAAAAACCACTTTTCGCACTTGTGTTAGTGTTGAAAAACCACTTTTCGCACTTGTGTTAGTGTTGTAAAACCACTTTTCTCACTTGTGTTAGTGTTGAAAAACCACTTTTCACATATTTGTTACTGTTGAAAAACCACTTTTCGCACTTGTGTTGGTGCAGGAAACCACTTTTGCACTTGTATTAGTGTGGAAAATCCACTTTTCGCACTTGTGTTAGTCTTGAAAAACCACTTTTCGCACTTGTGTTAGTGTTGAAAAACCACTTTTCGCACTTGTGTTAGTGTTGAAAAACCACTTTTCGCACTTGTGTTGGTACAGGAAAACAATTTTGCACTTGTATTAGTGTGGAAAAAACACTTTTTGCACTTGTGATAGTGTTGAAAAACCACTTTTCGCACTTGTGTTAGTGTTGTAAAACCACTTTTCGCACTTGTGTGTGTTGAAAAACCACTTTTCGCACTTGTGTTGGTGCAGGAAACCACTTTTGCACTTGTATTAGTGTGGAAAAAACACTTTTCCCACTTGTGTTAGTGTTGAAAAACCACTTTTCGCACTTGTGTTGGTGCAGGAAACCACTTTTGCACTTGTAATAGTGTGGAAAAAACACTTTTCGCACTTGTGTTAGTGTTGATAAACCACTTTTCACACTTGTGTTAGTGTTGAAAAACCACTTTTCGCACATTTGTTAGTGTTGAAAAACCACTTTTCGCACTTGTGTTGGTGCAGGAAACCACTTTTGCACTTGCATTAGTGTGGAAAAAACACTTTTTGCACTTGTGATAGTGTTGAAAAACCACCTTTCGCACTTGTGTTAGTGTTGAAAAATCACTTTTCGCACCTGTGTTGGTGCAGGAAACCACTTTTGCACTTGTATTAGTGTGGAAAAACCACTTTTCGCACTTGTGATAGTGTTGAAAAACCACTTTTCGCACTTGTGTTAGTGTTGAAAAACCACTTTTCGCACTTGTGTTGGTGCAGGAAACCACTTTTGCACTTGTATTAGTGTGGAAAAACCACTTTTCGCACTTGTGTTAGTGTTGATAAACCACTTTTCGCACTTGTGTTAGTGTTGAAAAACCACTTTTCGCACATTTGTTAGTGTTGAAAAACCACTTTTCGCACTTATGTTGGTGCAGGAAACCACTTTTGCACTTGTATTAGTGTGGAAAAAACACTTTTCGCACTTGTGTTAGTGTTGATAAACCACTTTTAGCACTTGTGTTAGTGTTGAAAAACCACTTTTCGCACATTTGTTAGTGTTGAAAAACCACTTTTCACACTTGTGTTGGTGCAGGAAACCACTTTTGCACTTGTATTAGTGTGGAAAAAACACTTTTTGCACTTGTGATAGTGTTGAAAAACCACTTTTTGCACTTGTGTTAGTGTTTAAAAACCACTTTTCGCACTTGTGTTGGTGCAGGAAACCACTTTTGCACTTGTATTAGTGTGGAAAAACCACTTTTCGTACTTGTGTTAGTGTTGAAAAACCACTTTTCGCACTTGTGTTAGTGTTGAAAAACCACTTTTCGCACTTGTGTTGGTGCAGGAAACCACTTTTGCACTTGTATTAGTGTGGAAAAACCACTTTTCGCACTTGTGTTAGTGTTGTAAAACCACTTTTCTCACTTGTGTTAGTGTTGAAAAACCACTTTTCACATATTTGTTACTGTTGAAAAACCACTTTTCGCACTTGTGTTGGTGCAGGAAACCACTTTTGCACTTGTATTAGTGTGGAAAATCCACTTTTCGCACTTGTGTTAGTCTTGAAAAACCACTTTTCGCACTTGTGTTAGTGTTGAAAAACCACTTTTCGCACTTGTGTTGGTACAGGAAAACAATTTTGCACTTGTATTAGTGTGGAAAAAACACTTTTTGCACTTGTGATAGTGTTGAAAAACCACTTTTCGCATTTGTGTTAGTGTTGAAAAACCACTTTTGGCACTTGTGTTAGTGTTGAAAAACCACTTTTCGCACTTGTGTTGGTGCAGGAAACCACTTTTGCACTTGTATTAGTGTGGAAAAACCACTTTTCGCACTTGTGTTAGTGTTGAAAAACCACTTTTCACACTTGTGTTAGTGTTGTAAAACCACTTTTCGCACTTGTGTTAGTGTTGAAAAACCACTTTTCGCACTTGTGTTGGTGCAGGAAACCACTTTTGCACTTGTATTAGTGTGGAAAAAACACTTTTCGCACGTGTGTTAGTGTTGATAAACCACTTTTCGCACTTGTGTTAGTGTTGAAAAACCACTTTTCGCACATTTGTTAGTGTTGAAAAACCACTTTTCGCACTTGTGTTGGTGCAGGAAACCACTTTTGCACTTGTATTAGTGTGGAAAAAACACTTTTCGCACTTGTGTTAGTGTTGATAAACCACTTTTAGCACTTGTGTTAGTGTTGAAAAACCACTTTTCGCACATTTGTTAGTGTTGAAAAACCACTTTTCGCACTTGTGTTGGTGCAGGAAACCACTTTTGCACTTGTATTAGTGTGGAAAAAACACTTTTTGCACTTGTGATAGTGTTGAAAAACCACTTTTTGCACTTGTGTTAGTGTTGAAAAACCACTTTTCGCACTTGTGTTGGTGCAGGAAACCAGTTTTGCACTTGTATTAGTGTGGAAAAACCACTTTTCGTACTTGTGTTAGTGTTGAAAAACCACTTTTCGCACTTGTGTTAGTGTTGAAAAACCACTTTTCGCACTTGTGTTGGTGCAGGAAACCACTTCTGCACTTGTATTAGTGTGGAAAAACCACTTTTCGCACTTGTGTTAGTGTTGAAAAACCACTTTTCGCACTTGTGTTAGTGTTGTAAAACCACTTTTCTCACTTGTGTTAGTGTTGAAAAACCACTTTTCACATATTTGTTACTGTTGAAAAACCACTTTTCGCACTTGTGTTGGTGCAGGAAACCACTTTTGCACTTGTATTAGTGTGGAAAATCCACTTTTCGCACTTGTGTTAGTCTTGAAAAACCACTTTTCGCACTTGTGTTAGTGTTGAAAAACCACTTTTCGCACTTGTGTTGGTACAGGAAAGCAATTTTGCACTTGTATTAGTGTGGAAAAAACACATTTTGCACTTGTGATAGTGTTGAAAAACCACTTTTCGCACTTGTGTTGGTGCAGGAAACCACTTTTGCACTTGTATTAGTGTGGAAAAAACACTTTTCGCACTTGTGTTAGTGTTGAAAAACCACTTTTCGCACTTGTGTTAGTGTTGTAAAACCACTTTTCGCACTTGTGTTAGTGTTGAAAAACCACTTTTCGCACTTGTGTTGGTGCAGGAAACCACCTTTGCACTTGTATTAGTGTGGAAAAAACACTTTTCACACATGTGTTAGTGTTGAAAAACCACTTTTCGCACTTGTGTTGGTGCAGGAAACCACTTTTGCACTTGTATTAGTGTGGAAAAACCACTTTTCGCACTTGTGTTAGTGTTGAAAAACCACTTTTCACACTTGTGTTAGTGTTGTAAAACCACTTTTCGCACTTGTGTTAGTGTTGAAAAACCACTTTTCGCACTTGTGTTGGTGCAGGAAACCACTTTTGCACTTGTATTAGTGTGGAAAAAACACTTTTCGCACGTGTGTTAGTGTTGATAAACCACTTTTCGCACTTGTGTTAGTGTTGAAAAACCACTTTTCGCACATTTGTTAGTGTTGAAAAACCACTTTTCGCACTTGTGTTGGTGCAGGAAACCACTTTTGCACTTGTATTAGTGTGGAAAAAACACTTTTCGCACTTGTGTTAGTGTTGATAAACCACTTTTAGCACTTGTGTTAGTGTTGAAAAACCACTTTTCGCACATTTGTTAGTGTTGAAAAACCACTTTTCGCACTTGTGTTGGTGCAGGAAACCACTTTTGCACTTGTATTAGTGTGGAAAAAACACTTTTTGCACTTGTGATAGTGTTGAAAAACCACTTTTCGCATTTGTGTTAGTGTTGAAAAACCACTTTTGGCACTTGTGTTAGTGTTGAAAAACCACTTTTCGCACTTGTGTTGGTGCAGGAAACCACTTTTGCACTTGTATTAGTGTGGAAAAACCACTTTTCGCACTTGTGTTAGTGTTGAAAAACCACTTTTCACACTTGTGTTAGTGTTGTAAAACCACTTTTCGCACTTGTGTTAGTGTTGAAAAACCACTTTTCGCACTTGTGTTGGTGCAGGAAACCACTTTTGCACTTGTATTAGTGTGGAAAAAACACTTTTCGCACGTGTGTTAGTGTTGATAAACCACTTTTCGCACTTGTGTTAGTGTTGAAAAACCACTTTTCGCACATTTGTTAGTGTTGAAAAACCACTTTTCGCACTTGTGTTGGTGCAGGAAACCACTTTTGCACTTGTATTAGTGTGGAAAAAACACTTTTCGCACTTGTGTTAGTGTTGATAAACCACTTTTAGCACTTGTGTTAGTGTTGAAAAACCACTTTTCGCACATTTGTTAGTGTTGAAAAACCACTTTTCGCACTTGTGTTGGTGCAGGAAACCACTTTTGCACTTGTATTAGTGTGGAAAAAACACTTTTTGCACTTGTGATAGTGTTGAAAAACCACTTTTTGCACTTGTGTTAGTGTTGAAAAACCACTTTTCGCACTTGTGTTGGTGCAGGAAACCAGTTTTGCACTTGTATTAGTGTGGAAAAACCACTTTTCGTACTTGTGTTAGTGTTGAAAAACCACTTTTCGCACTTGTGTTAGTGTTGAAAAACCACTTTTCGCACTTGTGTTGGTGCAGGAAACCACTTCTGCACTTGTATTAGTGTGGAAAAACCACTTTTCGCACTTGTGTTAGTGTTGAAAAACCACTTTTCGCACTTGTGTTAGTGTTGTAAAACCACTTTTCTCACTTGTGTTAGTGTTGAAAAACCACTTTTCACATATTTGTTACTGTTGAAAAACCACTTTTCGCACTTGTGTTGGTGCAGGAAACCACTTTTGCACTTGTATTAGTGTGGAAAATCCACTTTTCGCACTTGTGTTAGTCTTGAAAAACCACTTTTCGCACTTGTGTTAGTGTTGAAAAACCACTTTTCGCACTTGTGTTGGTACAGGAAAGCAATTTTGCACTTGTATTAGTGTGGAAAAAACACATTTTGCACTTGTGATAGTGTTGAAAAACCACTTTTCGCACTTGTGTTGGTGCAGGAAACCACTTTTGCACTTGTATTAGTGTGGAAAAAACACTTTTCGCACTTGTGTTAGTGTTGAAAAACCACTTTTCGCACTTGTGTTAGTGTTGTAAAACCACTTTTCGCACTTGTGTTAGTGTTGAAAAACCACTTTTCGCACTTGTGTTGGTGCAGGAAACCACCTTTGCACTTGTATTAGTGTGGAAAAAACACTTTTCACACATGTGTTAGTGTTGAAAAACCACTTTTCGCACTTGTGTTGGTGCAGGAAACCACTTTTGCACTTGTATTAGTGTGGAAAAAACACTTTTCGCACTTGTGTTAGTGTTGATAAACCACTTTTCGCACTTGTGTTAGTGTTGAAAAACCACTTTTCGCACATTTGTTAGTGTTGAAAAACCACTTTTCGCACTTGTGTTGGTGCAGGAAACCACTTTTGCACTTGCATTAGTGTGGAAAAAACACTTTTTGCACTTGTGATAGTGTTGAAAAACCACTTTTCGCACTTGTGTTGGTGTTGAAAAATCACTTTTCGCACTTGTGTTGGTGCAGGAAACCACTTTTGCACTTGTATTAGTGTGGAAAAACCACTTTTCGCACTTGTGATAGTGTTGAAAAACCACTTTTCGCACTTGTGTTAGTGTTGAAAAACCACTTTTCGCACTTGTGTTGGTGCAGGAAACCACTTTTGCACTTGTATTAGTGTGGAAAAACCACTTTTCGCACTTGTGTTAGTGTTGAAAAACCACTTTTCGCACTTGTGTTAGTGTTGAAAAACCACTTTTCGCACTTGTGTTAGTGTTGTAAAACCACTTTTCGCACTTGTGTTAGTGTTGAAAAACCACTTTTCGCACTTGTGTTGGTGCAGGAAACCACTTTTGCACTTGTATTAGTGTGGAAAAAACACTTTTCCCACTTGTGTTAGTGTTGAAAAACCACTTTTCGCACTTGTGTTGGTGCAGGAAACCACTTTTGCACTTGTAATAGTGTGGAAAAAACACTTTTCGCACTTGTGTTAGTGTTGATAAACCACTTTTCACACTTGTGATAGTGTTGAAAAACCACTTTTCGCACTTGTGTTAGTGTTGAAAAACCACTTTTCGCACTTGTGTTGGTGCAGGAAACCACTTTTGCACTTGTATTAGTGTGGAAAAACCACTTTTCGCACTTGTGTTAGTGTTGATAAACCACTTTTCGCACTTGTGTTAGTGTTGAAAAACCACTTTTCGCACATTTGTTAGTGTTGAAAAACCACTTTTCGCACTTGTGTTGGTGCAGGAAACCACTTTTGCACTTGTATTAGTGTGGAAAAAACACTTTTCGCACTTGTGTTAGTGTTGATAAACCACTTTTAGCACTTGTGTTAGTGTTGAAAAACCACTTTTCGCACATTTGTTAGTGTTGAAAAACCACTTTTCGCACTTGTGTTGGTGCAGGAAACCAATTTTGCACTTGTATTAGTGTGGAAAAAACACTTTTTGCACTTGTGATAGTGTTGAAAAACCACTTTTTGCACTTGTGTTAGTGTTGAAAAACCACTTTTCGCACTTGTGTTGGTGCAGGAAACCACTTTTGCACTTGTATTAGTGTGGAAAAACCACTTTTCGGACTTGTGTTAGTGTTGAAAAACCACTTTTCGCACTTGTGTTAGTGTTGAAAAACCACTTTTCGCACTTGTGTTGGTGCAGGAAACCACTTTTGCACTTGTATTAGTGTGGAAAAACCACTTTTCGCACTTGTGTTAGTGTTGAAAAACCACTTTTCGCACTTGTGTTAGTGTTGTAAAACCACTTTTCTCACTTGTGTTAGTGTTGAAAAACCACTTTTCACATATTTGTTACTGTTGAAAAACCACTTTTCGCACTTGTGTTGGTGCAGGAAACCACTTTTGCACTTGTATTAGTGTGGAAAATCCACTTTTCGCACTTGTGTTAGTCTTGAAAAACCACTTTTCGCACTTGTGTTAGTGTTGAAAAACCACTTTTCGCACTTGTGTTAGTGTTGAAAAACCACTTTTCGCACTTGTGTTGGTACAGGAAAACAATTTTGCACTTGTATTAGTGTGGAAAAAACACTTTTTGCACTTGTGATAGTGTTGAAAAACCACTTTTCGCACTTGTGTTAGTGTTGTAAAACCACTTTTCGCACTTGTGTTAGTGTTGAAAAACCACTTTTCGCACTTGTGTTGGTGCAGGAAACCACTTTTGCACTTGTAATAGTGTGGAAAAAACACTTTTCGCACTTGTGTTAGTGTTGATAAACCACTTTTCACACTTGTGTTAGTGTTGAAAAACCACTTTTCGCACATTTGTTAGTGTTGAAAAACCACTTTTCGCACTTGTGTTGGTGCAGGAAACCACTTTTGCACTTGCATTAGTGTGGAAAAAACACTTTTTGCACTTGTGATAGTGTTGAAAAACCACCTTTCGCACTTGTGTTAGTGTTGAAAAATCACTTTTCGCACCTGTGTTGGTGCAGGAAACCACTTTTGCACTTGTATTAGTGTGGAAAAACCACTTTTCGCACTTGTGATAGTGTTGAAAAACCACTTTTCGCACTTGTGTTAGTGTTGAAAAACCACTTTTCGCACTTGTGTTGGTGCAGGAAACCACTTTTGCACTTGTATTAGTGTGGAAAAACCACTTTTCGCACTTGTGTTAGTGTTGATAAACCACTTTTCGCACTTGTGTTAGTGTTGAAAAACCACTTTTCGCACATTTGTTAGTGTTGAAAAACCACTTTTCGCACTTGTGTTGGTGCAGGAAACCACTTTTGCACTTGTATTAGTGTGGAAAAAACACTTTTCGCACTTGTGTTAGTGTTGATAAACCACTTTTAGCACTTGTGTTAGTGTTGAAAAACCACTTTTCGCACATTTGTTAGTGTTGAAAAACCACTTTTCGCACTTGTGTTGGTGCAGGAAACCACTTTTGCACTTGTATTAGTGTGGAAAAAACACTTTTCGTACTTGTGTTAGTGTTGAAAAACCACTTTTCGCACTTGTGTTAGTGTTGAAAAACCACTTTTCGCACTTGTGTTGGTGCAGGAAACCACTTTTGCACTTGTATTAGTGTGGAAAAACCACTTTTCGCACTTGTGTTAGTGTTGAAAAACCACTTTTCGCACTTGTGTTAGTGTTGAAAAACCACTTTTCGCACTTGTGTTAGTGTTGAAAAACCACTTTTCGCATATTTGTTACTGTTGAAAAACCACTTTTCGCACTTGTGTTGGTGCAGGAAACCACTTTTGCACTTGTATTAGTGTGGAAAAAACACTTTTTGCACTTGTGATAGTGTTGAAAAACCACTTTTCGCACTTGTGTTAGTGTTGAAAAACCACTTTTCGCACTTGTGTTGGTGCAGGAAACCACTTTTGCACTTGTATTAGTGTGGAAAATCCACTTTTCGCACTTGTGTTAGTGTTGAAAAACCACTTTTCGCACTTGTGTTAGTGTTGAAAAACCACTTTTCGCACTTATGTTGGTGCAGGAAAACAATTTTGCACTTGTATTAGTGTGGAAAAAACACTTTTTGCACTTGTGATAGTGTTGAAAAACCACTTTTCGCATTTGTGTTAGTGTTGAAAAACCACTTTTGGCACTTGTGTTAGTGTTGAAAAACCACTTTTCGCACTTGTGTTGGTGCAGGAAACCACTTTTGCACTTGTATTAGTGTGGAAAAACCACTTTTCGCACTTGTGTTAGTGTTGAAAAACCACTTTTCGCACTTGTGTTAGTGTTGTAAAACCACTTTTCGCACTTGTGTTAGTGTTGAAAAACCACTTTTCGCACTTGTGTTGGTGCAGGAAACCACTTTTGCACTTGTATTAGTGTGGAAAAAACACTTTTCGCACTTGTGTTAGTGTTGATAAACCACTTTTCGCACTTGTGTTAGTGTTGAAAAACCACTTTTCGCACATTTGTTAGTGTTGAAAAACCACTTTTCGCACTTGTGTTGGTGCAGGAAACCACTTTTGCACTTGTATTAGTGTGGAAAAAACACTTTTCGCACTTGTGTTAGTGTTGATAAACCACTTTTAGCACTTGTGTTAGTGTTGAAAAACCACTTTTCGCACATTTGTTAGTGTTGAAAAACCACTTTTCGCACTTGTGTTGGTGCAGGAAACCACTTTTGCACTTGTATTAGTGTGGAAAAAACACTTTTTGCACTTGTGATAGTGTTGAAAAACCACTTTTTGCACTTGTGTTAGTGTTGAAAAACCACTTTTCGCACTTGTGTTGGTGCAGGAAACCAGTTTTGCACTTGTATTAGTGTGGAAAAACCACTTTTCGTACTTGTGTTAGTGTTGAAAAACCACTTTTCGCACTTGTGTTAGTGTTGAAAAACCACTTTTCGCACTTGTGTTGGTGCAGGAAACCACTTCTGCACTTGTATTAGTGTGGAAAAACCACTTTTCGCACTTGTGTTAGTGTTGAAAAACCACTTTTCGCACTTGTGTTAGTGTTGTAAAACCACTTTTCTCACTTGTGTTAGTGTTGAAAAACCACTTTTCACATATTTGTTACTGTTGAAAAACCACTTTTCGCACTTGTGTTGGTGCAGTAAACCACTTTTGCACTTGTATTAGTGTGGAAAATCCACTTTTCGCACTTGTGTTAGTCTTGAAAAACCACTTTTCGCACTTGTGTTAGTGTTGAAAAACCACTTTTCGCACTTGTGTTGGTACAGGAAAACAATTTTGCACTTGTATTAGTGTGGAAAAAACACTTTTTGCACTTGTGATAGTGTTGAAAAACCACTTTTCGCATTTGTGTTAGTGTTGAAAAACCACTTTTGGCACTTGTGTTAGTGTTGAAAAACCACTTTTCGCACTTGTGTTGGTGCAGGAAACCACTTTTGCACTTGTATTAGTGTGGAAAAACCACTTTTCGCACTTGTGTTAGTGTTGAAAAACCACTTTTCGCACTTGTGTTAGTGTTGTAAAACCACTTTTCGCACTTGTGTTAGTGTTGAAAAACCACTTTTCGCACTTGTGTTGGTGCAGGAAACCACTTTTGCACTTGTATTAGTGTGGAAAAAACACTTTTCGCACTTGTGTTAGTGTTGATAAACCACTTTTCGCACTTGTGTTAGTGTTGAAAAACCACTTTTCGCACATTTGTTAGTGTTGAAAAACCACTTTTCGCACTTGTGTTGGTGCAGGAAACCACTTTTGCACTTGTATTAGTGTGGAAAAAACACTTTTCGCACTTGTGTTAGTGTTGATAAACCACTTTTAGCACTTGTGTTAGTGTTGAAAAACCACTTTTCGCACATTTGTTAGTGTTGAAAAACCACTTTTCGCACTTGTGTTGGTGCAGGAAACCACTTTTGCACTTGTATTAGTGTGGAAAAAACACTTTTTGCACTTGTGATAGTGTTGAAAAACCACTTTTTGCACTTGTGTTAGTGTTGAAAAACCACTTTTCGCACTTGTGTTGGTGCAGGAAACCAGTTTTGCACTTGTATTAGTGTGGAAAAACCACTTTTCGTACTTGTGTTAGTGTTGAAAAACCACTTTTCGCACTTGTGTTAGTGTTGAAAAACCACTTTTCGCACTTGTGTTGGTGCAGGAAACCACTTCTGCACTTGTATTAGTGTGGAAAAACCACTTTTCGCACTTGTGTTAGTGTTGAAAAACCACTTTTCGCACTTGTGTTAGTGTTGTAAAACCACTTTTCTCACTTGTGTTAGTGTTGAAAAACCACTTTTCACATATTTGTTACTGTTGAAAAACCACTTTTCGCACTTGTGTTGGTGCAGGAAACCACTTTTGCACTTGTATTAGTGTGGAAAATCCACTTTTCGCACTTGTGTTAGTCTTGAAAAACCACTTTTCGCACTTGTGTTAGTGTTGAAAAACCAATTTTCGCACTTGTGTTGGTACAGGAAAACAATTCTGCACTTGTATTAGTGTGGAAAAAACACATTTTGCACTTGTGATAGTGTTGAAAAACCACTTTTCGCATTTGTGTTAGTGTTGAAAAACCACTTTTGGCACTTGTGTTAGTGTTGAAAAACCACTTTTCGCACTTGTGTTGGTGCAGGAAACCACTTTTGCACTTGTATTAGTGTGGAAAAACCACTTTTCGCACTTGTGTTAGTGTTGAAAAACCACTTTTCGCACTTGTGTTAGTGTTGTAAAACCACTTTTCGCACTTGTGTTAGTGTTGAAAAACCACTTTTCGCACTTGTGTTGGTGCAGGAAACCACTTTTGCACTTGTATTAGTGTGGAAAAAACACTTTTCGCACTTGTGTTAGTGTTGAAAAACCACTTTTCGCACTTGTGTTGGTGCAGGAAACCACTTTTGCACTTGTATTAGTGTGGAAAAAACACTTTTCGCACTTGTGTTAGTGTTGATAAACCACTTTTCGCACTTGTGTTAGTGTTGAAAAACCACTTTTCGCACATTTGTTAGTGTTGAAAAACCACTTTTCGCACTTGTGTTGGTGCAGGAAACCACTTTTGCACTTGCATTAGTGTGGAAAAAACACTTTTTGCACTTGTGATAGTGTTGAAAAACCACCTTTCGCACTTGTGTTAGTGTTGAAAAATCACTTTTCGCACTTGTGTTGGTGCAGGAAACCAGTTTTGCACTTGTATTAGTGTGGAAAAACCACTTTTCGCACTTGTGATAGTGTTGAAAAACCACTTTTCGCACTTGTGTTAGTGTTGAAAAACCACTTTTCGCACTTGTGTTGGTGCAGGAAACCACTTTTGCACTTGTATTAGTGTGGAAAAACCACTTTTCGCACTTGTGTTAGCGTTGATAAACCACTTTTCGCACTTGTGTTAGTGTTGAAAAACCACTTTTCGCACATTTGTTAGTGTTGAAAAACCACTTTTCGCACTTGTGTTGGTGCAGGAAACCACTTTTGCACTTGTATTAGTGTGGAAAAAACACTTTTCGCACTTGTGTTAGTGTTGATAAACCACTTTTAGCACTTGTGTTAGTGTTGAAAAACCACTTTTCGCACATTTGTTAGTGTTGAAAAACCACTTTTCGCACTTGTGTTGGTGCAGGAAACCACTTTTGCACTTGTATTAGTGTGGAAAAAACACTTCTTGCACTTGTGATAGTGTTGAAAAACCACTTTTCGCACTTGTGTTAGTGTTGAAAAACCACTTTTCGCACTTGTGTTGGTGCAGGAAACCACTTTTGCACTTGTATTGGTGTGGAAAAACCACTTTTCGTACTTGTGTTAGTGTTGAAAAACCACTTTTCGCACTTGTGTTAGTGTTGAAAAACCACTTTTCGCACTTGTGTTGGTGCAGGAAACCACTTTTGCACTTGTATTAGTGTGGAAAAACCACTTTTCGCACTTGTGTTAGTGTTGAAAAACCACTTTTCGCACTTGTGTTAGTGTTGTAAAACCACTTTTCGCACTTGTGTTAGTGTTGAAAAACCACTTTTCGCATATTTGTTACTGTTGAAAAACCACTTTTCGCACTTGTGTTGGTGCAGGAAACCACTTTTGCACTTGTATTAGTGTGGAAAAAACACTTTTTGCACTTGTGATAGTGTTGAAAAACCACTTTTCGCACTTGTGTTAGTGTTGAAAAACCACTTTTCGCACTTGTGTTGGTGCAGGAAACCACTTTTGCACTTGTATTAGTGTGGAAAATCCACTTTTCGCACTTGTGTTAGTGTTGAAAAACCACTTTTCGCACTTGTGTTAGTGTTGAAAAACCACTTTTCGCACTTATGTTGGTGCAGGAAAACAATTTTGCACTTGTATTAGTGTGGAAAAAACACTTTTTGCACTTGTGATAGTGTTGAAAAACCACTTTTCGCATTTGTGTTAGTGTTGAAAAACCACTTTTGGCACTTGTGTTAGTGTTGAAAAACCACTTTTCGCACTTGTGTTGGTGCAGGAAACCACTTTTGCACTTGTATTAGTGTGGAAAAACCACTTTTCGCACTTGTGTTAGTGTTGAAAAACCACTTTTCGCACTTGTGTTATTGTTGTAAAACCACTTTTCGCACTTGTGTTAGTGTTGAAAAACCACATTTCGCACTTGTGTTGGTGCAGGAAACCACTTTTGCACTTGTATTAGTGTGGGAAAACCACTTTTCGCACTTGTGTTAGTGTTGAAAAACCACTTTTCGCACTTGTGTTAGTGTTGTAAAACCACTTTTCGCACTTGTGTTAGTGTTGAAAAACCACTTTTCGCACTTGTGTTGGTGCAGGAAACCACTTTTGCACTTGTATTAGTGTGGAAAAAACACTTTTCGCACTTGTGTTAGTGTTGATAAACCACTTTTCGCACTTGTGTTAGTGTTGAAAAACCACTTTTCGCACATTTGTTAGTGTTGAATAACCACTTTTCGCACTTGTGTTGGTGCAGGAAACCACTTTTGCACTTGCATTAGTGTGGAAAAAACACTTTTTGCACTTGTGATAGTGTTGAAAAACCACTTTTCGCACTTGTGTTAGTGTTGAAAAAACACTTTTCGCACTTGTGTTAGTGTTGATAAACCACTTTTCGCACTTGTGTTAGTGTTGAAAAACCACTTTTCGCACATTTGTTAGTGTTGAATAACCACTTTTCGCACTTGTGTTGGTGCAGGAAACCACTTTTGCACTTGCATTAGTGTGGAAAAAACACTTTTTGCACTTGTGATAGTGTTGAAAAAACACTTTTCGCACTTGTGTTAGTGTTGATAAACCACTTTTCGCACTTGTGTTAGTGTTGAAAAACCACTTTTCGCACTTGTGTTAGTGTTGAAAAACCACTTTTCGCACTTGTGTTAGTGTTGTAAAACCACTTTTCGCACTTGTGTTAGTGTTGAAAAACCACTTTTCGCACTTGTGTTGGTGCAGGAAACCACTTTTGCACTTGTATTAGTGTGGAAAAAACACTTTTCCCACTTGTGTTAGTGTTGAAAAACCACTTTTCGCACTTGTGTTGGTGCAGGAAACCACTTTTGCACTTGTATTAGTGTGGAAAAAACACTTTTCGCACTTGTGTTAATGTTGATAAACCACTTTTCGCACTTGTGTTAGTGTTGAAAAACCACTTTTCGCACTTGTGTTGGTGCAGAAAACCACTTTTGCACTTGTGTTAGTGTTGATAAACCACTTTTCGCACTTGTGTTAGTGTTGAAAAACCACTTTTCGCACATTTGTTAGTGTTGAAAAACCACTTTTCGCACTTGTGTTGGTGCAGGAAACCACTTTTGCACTTGCATTAGTGTGGAAAAAACACTTTTTGCACTTGTGATAGTGTTGAAAAACCACTTTTCGCACTTGTGTTAGTGTTGAAAAATCACTTTTCGCACTTGTGTTGGTGCAGGAAACCACTTTTGCACTTGTATTAGTGTGGAAAAACCACTTTTCGCACTTGTGATAGTGTTGAAAAACCACTTTTCGTACTTGTGTTAGTGTTGAAAAACCACTTTTCGCACTTGTGTTGGTGCAGGAAACCACTTTTGCACTTGTATTAGTGTGGAAAAACCACTTTTCGCACTTGTGTTAGTGTTGATAAACCACTTTTCGCACTTGTGTTAGTGTTGAAAAACCACTTTTTGCACATTTGTTAGTTTTGAAAAACCACTTTTCGCACTTGTGTTGGTGCAGGAAACCACTTTTGCACTTGTATTAGTGTGGAAAAAACACTTTTCGCACTTGTGTTAGTGTTGATAAACCACTTTTAGCACTTGTGTTAGTGTTGAAAAACCACTTTTCGCACATTTGTTAGTGTTGAAAAACCACTTTTCGCACTTGTGTTGGTGCAGGAAACCACTTTTGCACTTGTATTAGTGTGGAAAAACCACTTTTCGCACTTGTGTTAGTGTTGTAAAACCACTTTTCGCACTTGTGTTAGTGTTGAAAAACCACTTTTCGCACTTGTGTTAGTGTTGTAAAACCACTTTTCGCACTTGTGTTAGTGTTGAAAAACCACTTTTCGCACTTGTGTTGGTGCAGGAAACCACTTTTGCACTTGTATTAGTGTGGAAAAAACACTTTTCGCACTTGTGTTAGTGTTGAAAAACCACTTTTCGCACTTGTGTTGGCTGCAGGAAACCACTTTTGCACTTGTATTAGTGTGGAAAAAACACTTTTCGCACTTGTGTTAGTGTTGATAAACCACTTTTCGCACTTGTGCTAGTGTTGAAAAACCACTTTTCGCACATTTGTTAGTGTTGAAAAACCACTTTTCGCACTTGTGTTGGTGCAGGAAACCACTTTTGCACTTGCATTAGTGTGGAAAAAACACTTTTTGCACTTGTGATAGTGTTGAAAAACCACTTTTAACACTTGTGTTAGTGTTGAAAAATCACTTTTCGCACTTGTGTTGGTGCAGGAAACCACTTTTGCACTTGTATTAGTGTGGAAAAACCACTTTTCGCACTTGTGTTAGTGTTGATAAACCACTTTTCGCACTTGTGTTAGTGTTGAAAAACCACTTTTCGCACTTGTGTTGGTGCAGGAAACCACTTTTGCACTTGTGTTAGTGTTGAAAAACCACTTTTCGCACATTTGTTAGTGTTGAAAAACCACTTTTCGCACTTGTGTTGGTGCAGGAAACCACTTTTGCACTTGTATTAGTGTGGAAAAACACTTTTTGCACTTGTGATAGTGTTGAAAAACCACTTTTTGCACTTGTGTTAGTGTTGAAAAACCACTTTTCGCACTTGTGTTGGTGCAGGAAACCACTTTTGCACTTGTATTAGTGTGGAAAAACCACTTTTCGTACTTGTGTTAGTGTTGAAAAACCACTTTTCGCACTTGTGTTAGTGTTGAAAAACCACTTTTCGCACTTGTGTTGGTGCAGGAAACCACTTTTGCACGTGTATTAGTGTGGAAAAACCACTTTTCGCACTTGTGTTAGTGTTGAAAAACCACTTTTAGCACTTGTGTTAGTGTTGTAAAACCACTTTTCGCACTTGTGTTAGTGTTGAAAAACCACTTTTCGCACTTGTGCTGGTGCAGGAAACCACTTTTGCACTTGTATTAGTGTGGAACAAACACTTTTCGCACTTGTGTTAGTGTTGATAAACCACTTTTCGCACTTGTGTTAGTGTTGAAAAACCACTTTTCGCATATTTGTTACTGTTGAAAAACCACTTTTTCCACTTGTGTTGGTGCAGGAAACCACTTTTGCACTTGTATTAGTGTGGAAAAAACACTTTTTGCACTTGTGATAGTGTTGAAAAACCACTTTTCGCACTTGTGTTAGTGTTGAAAAACCACTTTTCGCACTTGTGTTGGTGCAGGAAACCACTTTTGCACTTGTATTAGTGTGGAAAATCCACTTTTTGCACTTGTGTTAGTGTTGAAAAACCACTTTTCGCACTTGTGTTAGTGTTGAAAAACCACTTTTCGCACTTGTGTTAGTGTTGAAAAACCACTTTTCGCACTTGTGTTGGTGCAGGAAACCACTTTTGCACTTGTATTAGTGTGGAAAAACCACTTTTCGCACTTGTGTTAGTGTTGAAAAACCACTTTTCGCACTTGTGTTAGTGTTGTAAAACCACTTTTCGCACTTGTGTTAGTGTTGAAAAATCACTTTTCGCACTTGTGTTGGTGCAGGAAACCACTTTTGCACTTGTATTAGTGTGGAAAAACCACTTTTCGCACTTGTGATAGTGTTGAAAAACCACTTTTCGCACTTGTGTTAGTGTTTAAAAACCACTTTTCGCACTTGTGTTGGTGCAGGAAACCACTTTTGCACTTGTATTAGTGTGGAAAAACCACTTTTCGCACTTGTGTTAGTGTTGAAAAACCACTTTTCGCACTTGTGTTAGTGTTGAAAAACCACTTTTCGCACTTGTGTTAGTGTTGTAAAACCACTTTTCGCACTTGTGTTAGTGTTGAAAAACCACTTTTCGCACTTGTGTTGGTGCAGGAAACCACTTTTGCACTTGTATTAGTGTGGAAAAAACACTTTTCCCACTTGTGTTAGTGTTGAAAAACCACTTTTCGCACTTGTGTTGGTGCAGGAAACCACTTTTGCACTTGTAATAGTGTGGAAAAAACACTTTTCGCACTTGTGTTAGTGTTGATAAACCACTTTTCACACTTGTGTTAGTGTTGAAAAACCACTTTTCGCACATTTGTTAGTGTTGAAAAACCACTTTTCGCACTTGTGTTGGTGCAGGAAACCACTTTTGCACTTGCATTAGTGTGGAAAAAACACTTTTTGCACTTGTGATAGTGTTGAAAAACCACCTTTCGCACTTGTGTTAGTGTTGAAAAATCACTTTTCGCACCTGTGTTGGTGCAGGAAACCACTTTTGCACTTGTATTAGTGTGGAAAAACCACTTTTCGCACTTGTGATAGTGTTGAAAAACCACTTTTCGCACTTGTGTTAGTGTTGAAAAACCACTTTTCGCACTTGTGTTGGTGCAGGAAACCACTTTTGCACTTGTATTAGTGTGGAAAAACCACTTTTCGCACTTGTGTTAGTGTTGATAAACCACTTTTCGCACTTGTGTTAGTGTTGAAAAACCACTTTTCGCACATTTGTTAGTGTTGAAAAACCACTTTTCGCACTTGTGTTGGTGCAGGAAACCACTTTTGCACTTGTATTTGTGTGGAAAAAACACTTTTCGCACTTGTGTTAGTGTTGAAAAACCACTTTTCGCACTTGTGTTGGTGCAGGAAACCACTTTTGCACTTGTGTTAGTGTTGAAAAACCACTTTTCGCACATTTGTTAGTGTTGAAAAACCACTTTTCGCACTTGTGTTGGTGCAGGAAACCACTTTTGCACTTGTATTAGTGTGGAAAAACACTTTTTGCACTTGTGATAGTGTTGAAAAACCACTTTTTGCACTTGTGTTAGTGTTGAAAAACCACTTTTCGCACTTGTGTTGGTGCAGGAAACCACTTTTGCACTTGTATTAGTGTGGAAAAACCACTTTTCGTACTTGTGTTAGTGTTGAAAAACCACTTTTCGCACTTGTGTTAGTGTTGAAAAACCACTTTTCGCACTTGTGTTGGTGCAGGAAACCACTTTTGCACGTGTATTAGTGTGGAAAAACCACTTTTCGCACTTGTGTTAGTGTTGAAAAACCACTTTTAGCACTTGTGTTAGTGTTGTAAAACCACTTTTCGCACTTGTGTTAGTGTTGAAAAACCACTTTTCGCACTTGTGCTGGTGCAGGAAACCACTTTTGCACTTGTATTAGTGTGGAACAAACACTTTTCGCACTTGTGTTAGTGTTGATAAACCACTTTTCGCACTTGTGTTAGTGTTGAAAAACCACTTTTCGCATATTTGTTACTGTTGAAAAACCACTTTTTCCACTTGTGTTGGTGCAGGAAACCACTTTTGCACTTGTATTAGTGTGGAAAAAACACTTTTTGCACTTGTGATAGTGTTGAAAAACCACTTTTCGCACTTGTGTTAGTGTTGAAAAACCACTTTTCGCACTTGTGTTGGTGCAGGAAACCACTTTTGCACTTGTATTAGTGTGGAAAATCCACTTTTTGCACTTGTGTTAGTGTTGAAAAACCACTTTTCGCACTTGTGTTAGTGTTGAAAAACCACTTTTCGCACTTGTGTTAGTGTTGAAAAACCACTTTTCGCACTTGTGTTGGTGCAGGAAACCACTTTTGCACTTGTATTAGTGTGGAAAAACCACTTTTCGCACTTGTGTTAGTGTTGAAAAACCACTTTTCGCACTTGTGTTAGTGTTGTAAAACCACTTTTCGCACTTGTGTTAGTGTTGAAAAATCACTTTTCGCACTTGTGTTGGTGCAGGAAACCACTTTTGCACTTGTATTAGTGTGGAAAAACCACTTTTCGCACTTGTGATAGTGTTGAAAAACCACTTTTCGCACTTGTGTTAGTGTTTAAAAACCACTTTTCGCACTTGTGTTGGTGCAGGAAACCACTTTTGCACTTGTATTAGTGTGGAAAAACCACTTTTCGCACTTGTGTTAGTGTTGAAAAACCACTTTTCGCACTTGTGTTAGTGTTGAAAAACCACTTTTCGCACTTGTGTTAGTGTTGTAAAACCACTTTTCGCACTTGTGTTAGTGTTGAAAAACCACTTTTCGCACTTGTGTTGGTGCAGGAAACCACTTTTGCACTTGTATTAGTGTGGAAAAAACACTTTTCCCACTTGTGTTAGTGTTGAAAAACCACTTTTCGCACTTGTGTTGGTGCAGGAAACCACTTTTGCACTTGTAATAGTGTGGAAAAAACACTTTTCGCACTTGTGTTAGTGTTGATAAACCACTTTTCACACTTGTGTTAGTGTTGAAAAACCACTTTTCGCACATTTGTTAGTGTTGAAAAACCACTTTTCGCACTTGTGTTGGTGCAGGAAACCACTTTTGCACTTGCATTAGTGTGGAAAAAACACTTTTTGCACTTGTGATAGTGTTGAAAAACCACCTTTCGCACTTGTGTTAGTGTTGAAAAATCACTTTTCGCACCTGTGTTGGTGCAGGAAACCACTTTTGCACTTGTATTAGTGTGGAAAAACCACTTTTCGCACTTGTGATAGTGTTGAAAAACCACTTTTCGCACTTGTGTTAGTGTTGAAAAACCACTTTTCGCACTTGTGTTGGTGCAGGAAACCACTTTTGCACTTGTATTAGTGTGGAAAAACCACTTTTCGCACTTGTGTTAGTGTTGATAAACCACTTTTCGCACTTGTGTTAGTGTTGAAAAACCACTTTTCGCACATTTGTTAGTGTTGAAAAACCACTTTTCGCACTTGTGTTGGTGCAGGAAACCACTTTTGCACTTGTATTAGTGTGGAAAAAACACTTTTCGCACTTGTGTTAGTGTTGATAAACCACTTTTAGCACTTGTGTTAGTGTTGAAAAACCACTTTTCGCACATTTGTTAGTGTTGAAAAACCACTTTTCGCACTTGTGTTGGTGCAGGAAACCACTTTTGCACTTGTATTAGTGTGGAAAAAACACTTTTTGCACTTGTGATAGTGTTGAAAAACCACTTTTTGCACTTGTATTAGTGTTGAAAAACCACTTTTCGCACTTGTGTTGGTGCAGGAAACCACTTTTGCACTTGTATTAGTGTGGAAAAACCACTTTTCGTACTTGTGTTAGTGTTGAAAAACCACTTTTCGCACTTGTGTTAGTGTTGTAAAACCACTTTTCTCACTTGTGTTAGTGTTGAAAAACCACTTTTCACATATTTGTTACTGTTGAAAAACCACTTTTCGCACTTGTGTTGGTGCAGGAAACCACTTTTGCACTTGTATTAGTGTGGAAAATCCACTTTTCGCACTTGTGTTAGTCTTGAAAAACCACTTTTCGCACTTGTGTTAGTGTTGAAAAACCACTTTTCGCACTTGTGTTGGTACAGGAAAACAATTTTGCACTTGTATTAGTGTGGAAAAAACACTTTTTGCACTTGTGATAGTGTTGAAAAACCACTTTTCGCATTTGTGTTAGTGTTGAAAAACCACTTTTGGCACTTGTGTTAGTGTTGAAAAACCACTTTTCGCACTTGTGTTGGTGCAGGAAACCACTTTTGCACTTGTATTAGTGTGGAAAAACCACTTTTCGCACTTGTGTTAGTGTTGAAAAACCACTTTTCGCACTTGTGTTAGTGTTGTAAAACCACTTTTCGCACTTGTGTTAGTGTTGAAAAACCACTTTTCGCACTTGTGTTGGTGCAGGAAACCACTTTTGCACTTGTATTAGTGTGGAAAAAACACTTTTCGCACTTGTGTTAGTGTTGATAAACCACTTTTCGCACTTGTGTTAGTGTTGAAAAACCACTTTTCGCACATTTGTTAGTGTTGAAAAACCACTTTTCGCACTTGTGTTGGTGCAGGAAACCACTTTTGCACTTGTATTAGTGTGGAAAAAACACTTTTCGCACTTGTGTTAGTGTTGATAAACCACTTTTAGCACTTGTGTTAGTGTTGAAAAACCACTTTTCGCACATTTGTTAGTGTTGAAAAACCACTTTTCGCACTTGTGTTGGTGCAGGAAACCACTTTTGCACTTGTATTAGTGTGGAAAAAACACTTTTTGCACTTGTGATAGTGTTGAAAAACCACTTTTTGCACTTGTGTTAGTGTTGAAAAACCACTTTTCGCACTTGTGTTGGTGCAGGAAACCAGTTTTGCACTTGTATTAGTGTGGAAAAACCACTTTTCGTACTTGTGTTAGTGTTGAAAAACCACTTTTCGCACTTGTGTTAGTGTTGAAAAACCACTTTTCGCACTTGTGTTGGTGCAGGAAACCACTTCTGCACTTGTATTAGTGTGGAAAAACCACTTTTCGCACTTGTGTTAGTGTTGAAAAACCACTTTTCGCACTTGTGTTAGTGTTGTAAAACCACTTTTCTCACTTGTGTTAGTGTTGAAAAACCACTTTTCACATATTTGTTACTGTTGAAAAACCACTTTTCGCACTTGTGTTGGTGCAGGAAACCACTTTTGCACTTGTATTAGTGTGGAAAATCCACTTTTCGCACTTGTGTTAGTCTTGAAAAACCACTTTTCGCACTTGTGTTAGTGTTGAAAAACCACTTTTCGCACTTGTGTTGGTACAGGAAAACAATTTTGCACTTGTATTAGTGTGGAAAAAACACTTTTTGCACTTGTGATAGTGTTGAAAAACCACTTTTCGCATTTGTGTTAGTGTTGAAAAACCACTTTTGGCACTTGTGTTAGTGTTGAAAAACCACTTTTCGCACTTGTGTTGGTGCAGGAAACCACTTTTGCACTTGTATTAGTGTGGAAAAACCACTTTTCGCACTTGTGTTAGTGTTGAAAAACCACTTTTCGCACTTGTGTTAGTGTTGTAAAACCACTTTTCGCACTTGTGTTAGTGTTGAAAAACCACTTTTCGCACTTGTGTTGGTGCAGGAAACCACTTTTGCACTTGTATTAGTGTGGAAAAAACACTTTTCGCACTTGTGTTAGTGTTGAAAAACCACTTTTCGCACTTGTGTTGGTGCAGGAAACCACTTTTGCACTTGTATTAGTGTGGAAAAAACACTTTTCGCACTTGTGTTAGTGTTGATAAACCACTTTTCGCACTTGTGTTAGTGTTGAAAAACCACTTTTCGCACATTTGTTAGTGTTGAAAAACCACTTTTCGCACTTGTGTTGGTGCAGGAAACCACTTTTGCACTTGCATTAGTGTGGAAAAAACACTTTTTGCACTTGTGATAGTGTTGAAAAACCACCTTTCGCACTTGTGTTAGTGTTGAAAAATCACTTTTCACACTTGTGTTGGTGCAGGAAACCACTTTTGCACTTGTATTAGTGTGGAAAAACCACTTTTCGCACTTGTGATAGTGTTGAAAAACCACTTTTCGCACTTGTGTTAGTGTTGAAAAACCACTTTTCGCACTTGTGTTGGTGCAGGAAACCACTTTTGCACTTGTATTAGTGTGGAAAAACCACTTTTCGCACTTGTGTTAGCGTTGATAAACCACTTTTCGCACTTGTGTTAGTGTTGAAAAACCACTTTTCGCACATTTGTTAGTGTTGAAAAACCACTTTTCGCACTTGTGTTGGTGCAGGAAACCACTTTTGCACTTGTATTAGTGTGGAAAAAACACTTTTTGCACTTGTGTTAGTGTTGATAAACCACTTTTAGCACTTGTGTTAGTGTTGAAAAACCACTTTTCGCACATTTGTTAGTGTTGAAAAACCACTTTTCGCACTTGTGTTGGTGCAGGAAACCACTTTTGCACTTGTATTAGTGTGGAAAAAACACTTTTTGCACTTGTGATAGTGTTGAAAAACCACTTTTCGCACTTGTGTTAGTGTTGAAAAACCACTTTTCGCACTTGTGTTGGTGCAGGAAACCATTTTTGCACTTGTATTGGTGTGGAAAAACCACTTTTCGTACTTGTGTTAGTGTTGAAAAACCACTTTTCGCACTTGTGTTAGTGTTGAAAAACCACTTTTCGCACTTGTGTTGGTGCAGGAAACCACTTTTGCACTTGTATTAGTGTGGAAAAACCACTTTTCGCACTTGCGTTAGTGTTGAAAAACCACTTTTCGCACTTGTGTTAGTGTTGTAAAACCACTTTTCGCACTTGTGTTAGTGTTGAAAAACCACTTTTCGCATATTTGTTACTGTTGAAAAACCACTTTTCGCACTTGTGTTGGTGCAGGAAACCACTTTTGCACTTGTATTAGTGTGGAAAAAACACTTTTTGCACTTGTGATAGTGTTGAAAAACCACTTTTCGCACTTGTGTTAGTGTTGAAAAACCACTTTTCACACTTGTGTTGGTGCAGGAAACCACTTTTGCACTTGTATTAGTGTGGAAAATCCACTTTTCGCACTTGTGTTAGTGTTGAAAAACCACTTTTCGCACTTGTGTTAGTGTTGAAAAACCACTTTTCGCACTTATGTTGGTGCAGGAAAACAATTTTGCACTTGTATTAGTGTGGAAAAAACACTTTTTGCACTTGTGATAGTGTTGAAAAACCACTTTTCGCATTTGTGTTAGTGTTGAAAAACCACTTTTGGCACTTGTGTTAGTGTTGAAAAACCACTTTTCGCACTTGTGTTGGTGCAGGAAACCACTTTTGCACTTGTATTAGTGTGGAAAAACCACTTTTCGCACTTGTGTTAGTGTTGAAAAACCACTTTTCGCACTTGTGTTAGTGTTGTAAAACCACTTTTCGCACTTGTGTTAGTGTTGAAAAACCACTTTTCGCACTTGTGTTGGTGCAGGAAACCACTTTTGCACTTGTATTAGTGTGGAAAAACCACTTTTCGCACTTGTGTTAGTGTTGAAAAACCACTTTTCGCACTTGTGTTGGTACAGGAAAACAATTTTGCACTTGTATTAGTGTGGAAAAAACACTTTTTGCACTTGTGATAGTGTTGAAAAACCACTTTTCGCATTTGTGTTAGTGTTGAAAAACCACTTTTGGCACTTGTGTTAGTGTTGAAAAACCACTTTTCGCACTTGTGTTGGTGCAGGAAACCACTTTTGCACTTGTATTAGTGTGGAAAAACCACTTTTCGCACTTGTGTTAGTGTTGAAAAACGACTTTTCGCACTTGTGTTAGTGTTGTAAAACCACTTTTCGCACTTGTGTTAGTGTTGAAAAACCACTTTTCGCACTTGTGTTGGTGCAGGAAACCACTTTTGCACTTGTATTAGTGTGGAAAAAAACACTTTTCGCACTTGTGTTAGTGTTGAAAAACCACTTTTCGCACTTGTGTTGGTGCAGGAAACCACTTTTGCACTTGTATTAGTGTGGAAAAAACACTTTTCGCACTTGTGTTAGTGTTGATAAACCACTTTTCGCACTTGTGTTAGTGTTGAAAAACCACTTTTCGCACATTTGTTAGTGTTGAAAAACCACTTTTCGCACTTGTGTTGGTGCAGGAAACCACTTTTGCACTTGCATTAGTGTGGAAAAAAACACTTTTTGCACTTGTGATAGTGTTGAAAAACCACCTTTCGCACTTGTGTTAGTGTTGAAAAATCACTTTTCGCACTTGTGTTGGTGCAGGAAACCACTTTTGCACTTGTATTAGTGTGGAAAAACCACTTTTTGCACTTGTGATAGTGTTGAAAAACCACTTTTCGCACTTGTGTTAGTGTTGAAAAACCACTTTTCGCACTTGTGTTGGTGCAGGAAACCACTTTTGCACTTGTATTAGTGTGGAAAAACCACTTTTCGCACTTGTGTTAGCGTTGATAAACCACTTTTCGCACTTGTGTTAGTGTTGAAAAACCACTTTTCGCACATTTGTTAGTGTTGAAAAACCACTTTTCGCACTTGTGTTGGTGCAGGAAACCACTTTTGCACTTGTATTAGTGTGGAAAAAAACACTTTTCGCACTTGTGTTAGTGTTGATAAACCACTTTTAGCACTTGTGTTAGTGTTGAAAAACCACTTTTCGCACATTTGTTAGTGTTGAAAAACCACTTTTCGCACTTGTGTTGGTGCAGGAAACCACTTTTGCACTTGTATTAGTGTGGAAAAAACACTTTTTGCACTTGTGATAGTGTTGAAAAACCACTTTTCGCACTTGTGTTAGTGTTGAAAAACCACTTTTCGCACTTGTGTTGGTGCAGGAAACCACTTTTGCACTTGTATTGGTGTGGAAAAACCACTTTTCGTACTTGTGTTAGTGTTGAAAAACCACTTTTCGCACTTGTGTTAGTGTTGAAAAACCACTTTTCGCACTTGTGTTGGTGCAGGAAACCACTTTTGCACTTGTATTAGTGTGGAAAAACCACTTTTCGCACTTGCGTTAGTGTTGAAAAACCACTTTTCGCACTTGTGTTAGTGTTGTAAAACCACTTTTCGCACTTGTGTTAGTGTTGAAAAACCACTTTTCGCATATTTGTTACTGTTGAAAAACCACTTTTCGCACTTGTGTTGGTGCAGGAAACCCACTTTTGCACTTGTATTAGTGTGGAAAAAACACTTTTTGCACTTGTGATAGTGTTGATAAACCACTTTTCGCACTTGTGTTAGTGTTGAAAAACCACTTTTCGCACTTGTGTTGGTGCAGGAAACCACTTTTGCACTTGTATTAGTGTGGAAAATCCACTTTTCGCACTTGTGTTAGTGTTGAAAAACCACTTTTCGCACTTGTGTTAGTGTTGAAAACCACTTTTCGCACTTATGTTGGTGCAGGAAAACAATTTTGCACTTGTATTAGTGTGGAAAAAACACTTTTTGCACTTGTGATAGTGTTGAAAAACCACTTTTCGCATTTGTGTTAGTGTTGAAAAACCACTTTTGGCACTTGTGTTAGTGTTGAAAAACCACTTTTCGCACTTGTGTTGGTGCAGGAAACCACTTTTGCACTTGTATTAGTGTGGAAAAACCACTTTTCGCACTTGTGTTAGTGTTGAAAAACCACTTTTCGCACTTGTGTTAGTGTTGTAAAACCACTTTTCGCACTTGTGTTAGTGTTGAAAAACCACTTTTCGCACTTGTGTTGGTGCAGGAAACCACTTTTGCACTTGTATTAGTGTGGAAAAACCACTTTTCGCACTTGTGTTAGTGTTGAAAAAACCACTTTTCGCACTTGTGTTAGTGTTGAAAAAACCACTTTTCACATATTTGTTACTGTTGAAAAACCACTTTTCGCACTTGTGTTGGTGCAGGAAACCACTTTTGCACTTGTATTAGTGTGGAAAATCCACTTTTCGCACTTGTGTTAGTCTTGAAAAACCACTTTTCGCACTTGTGTTAGTGTTGAAAAACCACTTTTCGCACTTGTGTTGGTACAGGAAAACAATTTTGCACTTGTATTAGTGTGGAAAAAACACTTTTTGCACTTGTGATAGTGTTGAAAAACCACTTTTCGCATTTGTGTTAGTGTTGAAAAACCACTTTTGGCACTTGTGTTAGTGTTGAAAAACCACTTTTCGCACTTGTGTTGGTGCAGGAAACCACTTTTGCACTTGTATTAGTGTGGAAAAACCACTTTTCGCACTTGTGTTAGTGTTGAAAAACCACTTTTCGCACTTGTGTTAGTGTAGTTAAAACCACTTTTCGCACTTGTGTTAGTGTTGAAAAACCACTTTTCGCACTTGTGTTGGTGCAGGAAACCACTTTTGCACTTGTATTAGTGTGGAAAAAACACTTTTCGCACTTGTGTTAGTGTTGATAAACCACTTTTCGCACTTGTGTTAGTGTTGAAAAACCACTTTTCGCACATTTGTTAGTGTTGAAAAACCACTTTTCGCACTTGTGTTGGTGCAGGAAACCACTTTTGCACTTGTATTAGTGTGGAAAAAACACTTTTCGCACTTGTGTTAGTGTTGATAAACCACTTTTAGCACTTGTGTTAGTGTTGAAAAACCACTTTTCGCACATTTGTTAGTGTTGAAAAACCACTTTTCGCACTTGTGTTGGTGCAGGAAACCACTTTTGCACTTGTATTAGTGTGGAAAAAACACTTTTTGCACTTGTGATAGTGTTGAAAAACCACTTTTTGCACTTGTGTTAGTGTTGAAAAACCACTTTTCGCACTTGTGTTGGTGCAGGAAACCAGTTTTGCACTTGTATTAGTGTGGAAAAACCACTTTTCGTACTTGTGTTAGTGTTGAAAAACCACTTTTCGCACTTGTGTTAGTGTTGAAAAACCACTTTTCGCACTTGTGTTGGTGCAGGAAACCACTTCTGCACTTGTATTAGTGTGGAAAAACCACTTTTCGCACTTGTGTTAGTGTTGAAAAACCACTTTTCGCACTTGTGTTAGTGTTGTAAAACCACTTTTCTCACTTGTGTTAGTGTTGAAAAACCACTTTTCACATATTTGTTACTGTTGAAAAACCACTTTTCGCACTTGTGTTGGTGCAGGAAACCACTTTTGCACTTGTATTAGTGTGGAAAATCCACTTTTCGCACTTGTGTTAGTCTTGAAAAACCACTTTTCGCACTTGTGTTAGTGTTGAAAAACCACTTTTCGCACTTGTGTTGGTACAGGAAAACAATTTTGCACTTGTATTAGTGTGGAAAAAACACTTTTTGCACTTGTGATAGTGTTGAAAAACCACTTTTCGCATTTGTGTTAGTGTTGAAAAACCACTTTTGGCACTTGTGTTAGTGTTGAAAAACCACTTTTCGCACTTGTGTTGGTGCAGGAAACCACTTTTGCACTTGTATTAGTGTGGAAAAACCACTTTTCGCACTTGTGTTAGTGTTGAAAAACCACTTTTCGCACTTGTGTTAGTGTTGTAAAACCACTTTTCGCACTTGTGTTAGTGTTGAAAAACCACTTTTCGCACTTGTGTTGGTGCAGGAAACCACTTTTGCACTTGTATTAGTGTGGAAAAAACACTTTTCGCACTTGTGTTAGTGTTGAAAAACCACTTTTCGCACTTGTGTTGGTGCAGGAAACCACTTTTGCACTTGTATTAGTGTGGAAAAAACACTTTTCGCACTTGTGTTAGTGTTGATAAACCACTTTTCGCACTTGTGTTAGTGTTGAAAAACCACTTTTCGCACATTTGTTAGTGTTGAAAAACCACTTTTCGCACTTGTGTTGGTGCAGGAAACCACTTTTGCACTTGCATTAGTGTGGAAAAAACACTTTTTGCACTTGTGATAGTGTTGAAAAACCACCTTTCGCACTTGTGTTAGTGTTGAAAAATCACTTTTCGCACTTGTGTTGGTGCAGGAAACCACTTTTGCACTTGTATTAGTGTGGAAAAACCACTTTTCGCACTTGTGATAGTGTTGAAAAACCACTTTTCGCACTTGTGTTAGTGTTGAAAAACCACTTTTCGCACTTGTGTTGGTGCAGGAAACCACTTTTGCACTTGTATTAGTGTGGAAAAACCACTTTTCGCACTTGTGTTAGCGTTGATAAACCACTTTTCGCACTTGTGTTAGTGTTGAAAAACCACTTTTCGCACATTTGTTAGTGTTGAAAAACCACTTTTCGCACTTGTGTTGGTGCAGGAAACCACTTTTGCACTTGTATTAGTGTGGAAAAAACACTTTTTGCACTTGTGTTAGTGTTGATAAACCACTTTTAGCACTTGTGTTAGTGTTGAAAAACCACTTTTCGCACATTTGTTAGTGTTGAAAAACCACTTTTCGCACTTGTGTTGGTGCAGGAAACCACTTTTGCACTTGTATTAGTGTGGAAAAAACACTTTTTGCAATTGTGATAGTGTTGAAAAACCACTTTTCGCACTTGTGTTAGTGTTGAAAAACCACTTTTCGCACTTGTGTTGGTGCAGGAAACCACTTTTGCACTTGTATTGGTGTGGAAAAACCACTTTTCGTACTTGTGTTAGTGTTGAAAAACCACTTTTCGCACTTGTGTTAGTGTTGAAAAACCACTTTTCGCACTTGTGTTGGTGCAGGAAACCACTTTTGCACTTGTATTAGTGTGGAAAAACCACTTTTCGCACTTGCGTTAGTGTTGAAAAACCACTTTTCGCACTTGTGTTAGTGTTGTAAAACCACTTTTCGCACTTGTGTTAGTGTTGAAAAACCACTTTTCGCATATTTGTTACTGTTGAAAAACCACTTTTCGCACTTGTGTTGGTGCAGGAAACCACTTTTGCACTTGTATTAGTGTGGAAAAAACACTTTTTGCACTTGTGATAGTGTTGAAAAACCACTTTTCGCACTTGTGTTAGTGTTGAAAAACCACTTTTCGCACTTGTGTTGGTGCAGGAAACCACTTTTGCACTTGTATTAGTGTGGAAAATCCACTTTTCGCACTTGTGTTAGTGTTGAAAAACCACTTTTCGCACTTGTGTTAGTGTTGAAAAACCACTTTTCGCACTTATGTTGGTGCAGGAAAACAATTTTGCACTTGTATTAGTGTGGAAAAAACACTTTTTGCACTTGTGATAGTGTTGAAAAACCACTTTTCGCATTTGTGTTAGTGTTGAAAAACCACTTTTGGCACTTGTGTTAGTGTTGAAAAACCACTTTTCGCACTTGTGTTGGTGCAGGAAACCACTTTTGCACTTGTATTAGTGTGGAAAAACCACTTTTCGCACTTGTGTTAGTGTTGAAAAACCACTTTTCGCACTTGTGTTAGTGTTGTAAAACCACTTTTCGCACTTGTGTTAGTGTTGAAAAACCACTTTTCGCACTTGTGTTGGTGCAGGAAACCACTTTTGCACTTGTATTAGTGTGGAAAAACCACTTTTCGCACTTGTGTTAGTGTTGAAAAACCACTTTTCGCACTTGTGTTGGTACAGGAAAACAATTTTGCACTTGTATTAGTGTGGAAAAAACACTTTTTGCACTTGTGATAGTGTTGAAAAACCACTTTTCGCATTTGTGTTAGTGTTGAAAAACCACTTTTGGCACTTGTGTTAGTGTTGAAAAACCACTTTTCGCACTTGTGTTGGTGCAGGAAACCACTTTTGCACTTGTATTAGTGTGGAAAAACCACTTTTCGCACTTGTGTTAGTGTTGAAAAACCACTTTTCGCACTTGTGTTAGTGTTGTAAAACCACTTTTCGCACTTGTGTTAGTGTTGAAAAACCACTTTTCGCACTTGTGTTGGTGCAGGAAACCACTTTTGCACTTGTATTAGTGTGGAAAAAACACTTTTCGCACTTGTGTTAGTGTTGAAAAACCACTTTTCGCACTTGTGTTGGTGCAGGAAACCACTTTTGCACTTGTATTAGTGTGGAAAAAACACTTTTCGCACTTGTGTTAGTGTTGATAAACCACTTTTCGCACTTGTGTTAGTGTTGAAAAACCACTTTTCGCACATTTGTTAGTGTTGAAAAACCACTTTTCGCACTTCTGTTGGTGCAGGAAACCACTTTTGCACTTGCATTAGTGTGGAAAAAACACTTTTTGCACTTGTGATAGTGTTGAAAAACCACCTTTCGCACTTGTGTTAGTGTTGAAAAATCACTTTTCGCACTTGTGTTGGTGCAGGAAACCACTTTTGCACTTGTATTAGTGTGGAAAAACCACTTTTCGCACTTGTGATAGTGTTGAAAAACCACTTTTCGCACTTGTGTTAGTGTTGAAAAACCACTTTTCGCACTTGTGTTGGTGCAGGAAACCACTTTTGCACTTGTATTAGTGTGGAAAAACCACTTTTCGCACTTGAGTTAGCGTTGATAAACCACTTTTCGCACTTGTGTTAGTGTTGAAAAACCACTTTTCGCACATTTGTTAGTGTTGAAAAACCACTTTTCGCACTTGTGTTGGTGCAGGAAACCACTTTTCGCACTTGTGTTAGTGTTGTAAAACCACTTTTCGCACTTGTGTTAGTGTTGAAAAACCACTTTTCGCACTTGTGTTGGTGCAGGAAACCACTTTTGCACTTGTATTAGTGTGGAAAAAACACTTTTCGCACTTGTGTTAGTGTTGAAAAACCACTTTTCGCACTTGTGTTGGTGCAGGAAACCACTTTTGCACTTGTATTAGTGTGGAAAAAACACTTTTCGCACTTGTGTTAGTGTTGATAAACCACTTTTCGCACTTGTGTTAGTGTTGAAAAACCACTTTTCGCACATTTGTTAGTGTTGAAAAACCACTTTTCGCACTTGTGTTGGTGCAGGAAACCACTTTTGCACTTGCATTAGTGTGGAAAAAACACTTTTTGCACTTGTGATAGTGTTGAAAAACCACCTTTCGCACTTGTGTTAGTGTTGAAAAATCACTTTTCGCACTTGTGTTGGTGCAGGAAACCACTTTTGCACTTGTATTAGTGTGGAAAACCAATTTTCGCACTTGTGATAGTGTTGAAAAACCACTTTTCGCACTTGTGTTAGTGTTGAAAAACCACTTTTCGCACTTGTGTTGGTGCAGGAAACCACTTTTGCACTTGTATTAGTGTGGAAAAACCACTTTTCGCACTTGTGTTAGCGTTGATAAACCACTTTTCGCACTTGTGTTAGTGTTGAAAAACCACTTTTCGCACATTTGTTAGTGTTGAAAAACCACTTTTCGCACTTGTGTTGGTGCAGGAAACCACTTTTGCACTTGTATTAGTGTGGAAAAAACACTTTTTGCACTTGTGTTAGTGTTGATAAACCACTTTTAGCACTTGTGTTAGTGTTGAAAAACCACTTTTCGCACATTTGTTAGTGTTGAAAAACCACTTTTCGCACTTGTGTTGGTGCAGGAAACCACTTTTGCACTTGTATTAGTGTGGAAAAAACACTTTTTGCAATTGTGATAGTGTTGAAAAACCACTTTTCGCACTTGTGTTAGTGTTGAAAAACCACTTTTCGCACTTGTGTTGGTGCAGGAAACCACTTTTGCACTTGTATTGGTGTGGAAAAACCACTTTTCGTACTTGTGTTAGTGTTGAAAAACCACTTTTCGCACTTGTGTTAGTGTTGAAAAACCACTTTTCGCACTTGTGTTGGTGCAGGAAACCACTTTTGCACTTGTATTAGTGTGGAAAAACCACTTTTCGCACTTGCGTTAGTGTTGAAAAACCACTTTTCGCACTTGTGTTAGTGTTGTAAAACCACTTTTCGCACTTGTGTTAGTGTTGAAAAACCACTTTTCGCATATTTGTTACTGTTGAAAAACCACTTTTCGCACTTGTGTTGGTGCAGGAAACCACTTTTGCACTTGTATTAGTGTGGAAAAAACACTTTTTGCACTTGTGATAGTGTTGAAAAACCACTTTTCGCACTTGTGTTAGTGTTGAAAAACCACTTTTCGCACTTGTGTTGGTGCAGGAAACCACATTTGCACTTGTATTAGTGTGGAAAATCCACTTTTCGCACTTGTGTTAGTGTTGAAAAACCACTTTTCGCACTTGTGTTAGTGTTGAAAAACCACTTTTCGCACTTATGTTGGTGCAGGAAAACAATTTTGCACTTGTATTAGTGTGGAAAAAACACTTTTTGCACTTGTGATAGTGTTGAAAAACCACTTTTCGCATTTGTGTTAGTGTTGAAAAACCACTTTTGGCACTTGTGTTAGTGTTGAAAAACCACTTTTCGCACTTGTGTTGGTGCAGGAAACCACTTTTGCACTTGTATTAGTGTGGAAAAACCACTTTTCGCACTTGTGTTAGTGTTGAAAAACCACTTTTCGCACTTGTGTTAGTGTTGTAAAACCACTTTTCGCACTTGTGTTAGTGTTGAAAAACCACTTTTCGCACTTGTGTTGGTGCAGGAAACCACTTTTGCACTTGTATTAGTGTGGAAAAACCACTTTTCGCACTTGTGTTAGTGTTGAAAAACCACTTTTCGCACTTGTGTTGGTACAGGAAAACAATTTTGCACTTGTATTAGTGTGGAAAAAACACTTTTTGCACTTGTGATAGTGTTGAAAAACCACTTTTCGCATTTGTGTTAGTGTTGAAAAACCACTTTTGGCACTTGTGTTAGTGTTGAAAAACCACTTTTCGCACTTGTGTTGGTGCAGGAAACCACTTTTGCACTTGTATTAGTGTGGAAAAACCACTTTTCGCACTTGTGTTAGTGTTGAAAAACCACTTTTCGCACTTGTGTTAGTGTTGTAAAACCACTTTTCGCACTTGTGTTAGTGTTGAAAAACCACTTTTCGCACTTGTGTTGGTGCAGGAAACCACTTTTGCACTTGTATTAGTGTGGAAAAAACACTTTTCGCACTTGTGTTAGTGTTGAAAAACCACTTTTCGCACTTGTGTTGGTGCAGGAAACCACTTTTGCACTTGTATTAGTGTGGAAAAAACACTTTTCGCACTTGTGTTAGTGTTGATAAACCACTTTTCGCACTTGTGTTAGTGTTGAAAAACCACTTTTCGCACATTTGTTAGTGTTGAAAAACCACTTTTCGCACTTGTGTTGGTGCAGGAAACCACTTTTGCACTTGCATTAGTGTGGAAAAAACACTTTTTGCACTTGTGATAGTGTTGAAAAACCACCTTTCGCACTTGTGTTAGTGTTGAAAAATCACTTTTCGCACTTGTGTTGGTGCAGGAAACCACTTTTGCACTTGTATTAGTGTGGAAAAACCACTTTTCGCACTTGTGATAGTGTTGAAAAACCACTTTTCGCACTTGTGTTAGTGTTGAAAAACCACTTTTCGCACTTCTGTTGGTGCAGGAAACCACTTTTGCACTTGTATTAGTGTGGAAAAACCACTTTTCGCACTTGTGTTAGCGTTGATAAACCACTTTTCGCACTTGTGTTAGTGTTGAAAAACCACTTTTCGCACATTTGTTAGTGTTGAAAAACCACTTTTCGCACTTGTGTTGGTGCAGGAAACCACTTTTGCACTTGTATTAGTGTGGAAAAAACACTTTTCGCACTTGTGTTAGTGTTGATAAACCACTTTTAGCACTGTGTTAGTGTTGAAAAACCACTTTTCGCACATTTGTTAGTGTTGAAAAACCACTTTTCGCACTTGTGTTGGTGCAGGAAACCACTTTTGCACTTGTATTAGTGTGGAAAAAACACTTTTTGCACTTGTGATAGTGTTGAAAAACCACTTTTCGCACTTGTGTTAGTGTTGAAAAACCACTTTTCGCACTTGTGTTGGTGCAGGAAACCACTTTTGCACTTGTATTGGTGTGGAAAAACCACTTTTCGTACTTGTGTTAGTGTTGAAAAACACTTTTCGCACTTGTGTTAGTGTTGAAAAACCACTTTTCGCACTTGTGTTGGTGCAGGAAACCACTTTTGCACTTGTATTAGTGTGGAAAAACCACTTTTCGCACTTGCGTTAGTGTTGAAAAACCACTTTTCGCACTTGTGTTAGTGTTGTAAAACCACTTTTCGCACTTGTGTTAGTGTTGAAAAACCACTTTTCGCATATTTGTTACTGTTGAAAAACCACTTTTCGCACTTGTGTTGGTGCAGGAAACCACTTTTGCACTTGTATTAGTGTGGAAAAAACACTTTTTGCACTTGTGATAGTGTTGAAAAACCACTTTTCGCACTTGTGTTAGTGATTGAAAAAACCACTTTTCGCACTTGTGTTGGTGCAGGAAACCACTTTTGCACTTGTATTAGTGTGGAAAATCCACTTTTCGCACTTGTGTTAGTGTTGAAAACCACTTTTCGCACTTGTGTTAGTGTTGAAAAACCACTTTTCGCACTTATGTTGGTGCAGGAAAACAATTTTGCACTTGTATTAGTGTGGAAAAAACACTTTTTGCACTTGTGATAGTGTTGAAAAACCACTTTTCGCATTTGTGTTAGTGTTGAAAAACCACTTTTGGCACTTGTGTTAGTGTTGAAAAACCACTTTTCGCACTTGTGTTGGTGCAGGAAACCACTTTTGCACTTGTATTAGTGTGGAAAAACCACTTTTCGCACTTGTGTTAGTGTTGAAAAACCACTTTTCGCACTTGTGTTAGTGTTGTAAAACCACTTTTCGCACTTGTGTTAGTGTTGAAAAACCACTTTTCGCACTTGTGTTGTGCAGGAAACCACTTTTGCACTTGTATTAGTGTGGAAAAACCACTTTTCGCACTTGTGTTAGTGTTGAAAAACCACTTTTCGCACTTGTGTTAGTGTTGTAAAACCACTTTTCGCACTTGTGTTAGTGTTGAAAAACCACTTTTCGCACTTGTGTTGGTGCAGGAAACCACTTTTGCACTTGTATTAGTGTGGAAAAAACACTTTTCGCACTTGTGTTAGTGTTGATAAACCACTTTTCGCACTTGTGTTAGTGTTGAAAAACCACTTTTCGCACATTTGTTAGTGTTGAATAACCACTTTTCGCACTTGTGTTGGTGCAGGAAACCACTTTTGCACTTGCATTAGTGTGGAAAAAACACTTTTTGCACTTGTGATAGTGTTGAAAAACCACTTTTCGCACTTGTGTTAGTGTTGAAAAAACACTTTTCGCACTTGTGTTAGTGTTGATAAACCACTTTTCGCACTTGTGTTAGTGTTGAAAAACCACTTTTCGCACATTTGTTAGTGTTGAATAACCACTTTTCGCACTTGTGTTGGTGCAGGAAACCACTTTGCACTTGCATTAGTGTGGAAAAAACACTTTTTGCACTTGTGATAGTGTTGAAAAAACACTTTTCGCACTTGTGTTAGTGTTGATAAACCACTTTTCGCACTTGTGTTAGTGTTGAAAAACCACTTTTCGCACTTGTGTTAGTGTTGAAAAACCACTTTTCACACTTGTGTTAGTGTTGTAAAACCACTTTTCGCACTTGTGTTAGTGTTGAAAAACCACTTTTCGCACTTGTGTTGGTGCAGGAAACCACTTTTGCACTTGTATTAGTGTGGAAAAAACACTTTTCCCACTTGTGTTAGTGTTGAAAAACCACTTTTCGCACTTGTGTTGGTGCAGGAAACCACTTTTGCACTTGTATTAGTGTGGAAAAACACTTTTCGCACTTGTGTTAATGTTGATAAACCACTTTTCGCACTTGTGTTAGTGTTGAAAAACCACTTTTCGCACTTGTGTTGGTGCAGAAAACCACTTTTGCACTTGTGTTAGTGTTGATAAACCACTTTTCGCACTTGTGTTAGTGTTGAAAAACCACTTTTCGCACATTTGTTAGTGTTGAAAAACCACTTTTCGCACTTGTGTTGGTGCAGGAAACCACTTTTGCACTTGCATTAGTGTGGAAAAAACACTTTTTGCACTTGTGATAGTGTTGAAAAACCACTTTTCGCACTTGTGTTAGTGTTGAAAAATCACTTTTCGCACTTGTGTTGGTGCAGGAAACCACTTTTGCACTTGTATTAGTGTGGAAAAACCACTTTTCGCACTTGCGATAGTGTTGAAAAACCACTTTTCGTACTTGTGTTAGTGTTGAAAAACCACTTTTCGCACTTGTGTTGGTGCAGGAAACCACTTTTGCACTTGTATTAGTGTGGAAAAACCACTTTTCGCACTTGTGTTAGTGTTGATAAACCACTTTTCGCACTTGTGTTAGTGTTGAAAAACCACTTTTTGCACATTTGTTAGTGTTGAAAAACCACTTTTCGCACTTGTGTTGGTGCAGGAAACCACTTTTGCACTTGTATTAGTGTGGAAAAAACACTTTTCGCACTTGTGTTAGTGTTGATAAACCACTTTTAGCACTTGTGTTAGTGTTGAAAAACCACTTTTCGCACATTTGTTAGTGTTGAAAAACCACTTTTCGCACTTGTGTTGGTGCAGGAAACCACTTTTGCACTTGTATTAGTGTGGAAAAACCACTTTTCGCACTTGTGTTAGTGTTGAAAAACCACTTTTCGCACTTGTGTTAGTGTTGTAAAACCACTTTTCGCACTTGTGTTAGTGTTGAAAAACCACTTTTCGCACTTGTGTTGGTGCAGGAAACCACTTTTGCACTTGTATTAGTGTGGAAAAAACACTTTTCGCACTTGTGTTAGTGTTGAAAAACCACTTTTCGCACTTGTGTTGGCTGCAGGAAACCACTTTTGCACTTGTATTAGTGTGGAAAAAACACTTTTCGCACTTGTGTTAGTGTTGATAAACCACTTTTCGCACTTGTGTTAGTGTTGAAAAACCACTTTTCGCACATTTGTTAGTGTTGAAAAACCACTTTTCGCACTTGTGTTGGTGCAGGAAACCACTTTTGCACTTGCATTAGTGTGGAAAAAACACTTTTTGCACTTGTGATAGTGTTGAAAAACCACTTTTAACACTTGTGTTAGTGTTGAAAAATCACTTTTCGCACTTGTGTTGGTGCAGGAAACCACTTTTGCACTTGTATTAGTGTGGAAAAACCACTTTTCGCACTTGTGTTAGTGTTGATAAACCACTTTTCGCACTTGTGTTAGTGTTGAAAAACATCTTTTCGCACTTGTGTTGGTGCAGGAAACCACTTTTGCACTTGTGTTAGTGTTGAAAAACCACTTTTCGCACATTTGTTAGTGTTGAAAAACCACTTTTCGCACTTGTGTTGGTGCAGGAAACCACTTTTGCACTTGTATTAGTGTGGAAAAACACTTTTTGCAACTTGTGATAGTGTTGAAAAACCACTTTTTGCACTTGTGTTAGTGTTGAAAAACCACTTTTCGCACTTGTGTTGGTGCAGGAAACCACTTTTGCACTTGTATTAGTGTGGAAAAACCACTTTTCGTACTTGTGTTAGTGTTGAAAAACCACTTTTCGCACTTGTGTTAGTGTTGAAAAACCACTTTTCGCACTTGTGTTGGTGCAGGAAACCACTTTTGCACTTGTATTAGTGTGGAAAAACCACTTTTCGCACTTGTGTTAGTGTTGAAAAACCACTTTTAGCACTTATGTTAGTGTTGTAAAACCACTTTTCGCACTTGTGTTAGTGTTGAAAAACCACTTTTCGCACTTGTGTTGGTGCAGGAAACCACTTTTGCACTTGTATTAGTGTGGAACAAACACTTTTCGCACTTGTGTTAGTGTTGATAAACCACTTTTCGCACTTGTGTTAGTGTTGAAAAACCACTTTTCGCATATTTGTTACTGTTGAAAAACCACTTTTCGCACTTGTGTTGGTGCAGGAAACCACTTTTGCACTTGTATTAGTGTGGAAAATCCACTTTTTGCACTTGTGTTAGTGTTGAAAAACCACTTTTCGCACTTGTGTTAGTGTTGAAAAACCACTTTTCGCACTTGTGTTGGTGCAGGGAACCACTTTTGCACTTGTATTAGTGTGGAAAAAACACTTTTTGCACTTGTGATAGTGTTGAAAACCACTTTTCGCATTTGTGTTAGTGTTGAAAAATCACTTTTCGCACTTGTGTTGGTGCAGGAAACCACTTTTGCACTTGTATTAGTGTGGAAAAACCACTTTTCGCACTTGTGATAGTGTTGAAAAACCACTTTTCGCACTTGTGTTAGTGTTGAAAAACCACTTTCGCACTTGTGTTGGTGCAGGAAACCACTTTTGCACTTGTATTAGTGTGGAAAAACCACTTTTCGCACTTGTGTTAGTGTTGATAAACCACTTTTCGCACTTGTGTTAGTGTTGAAAAACCACTTTTTGCACATTTGTTAGTGTTGAAAAACCACTTTTCGCACTTGTGTTGGTGCAGGAAACCACTTTTGCACTTGTATAGTGTGGAAAAAACACTTTTCGCACTTGTGTTAGTGTTGATAAACCACTTTTAGCACTTGTGTTAGTGTTGAAAAACCACTTTTCGCACATTTGTTAGTGTTGAAAAACCACTTTTCGCACTTGTGTTGGTGCAGGAAACCACTTTTGCACTTGTATTAGTGTGGAAAAACCACTTTTCGCACTTGTGTTAGTGTTGAAAAACCACTTTTCGCACTTGTGTTAGTGTTGTAAAACCACTTTTCGCACTTGTGTTAGTGTTGAAAAACCACTTTTCGCACTTGTGTTGGTGCAGGAAACCACTTTTGCACTTGTATTAGTGTGGAAAAAACACTTTTCGCACTTGTGTTAGTGTTGAAAAACCACTTTTCGCACTTGTGTTGGCTGCAGGAAACCACTTTTGCACTTGTATTAGTGTGGAAAAAACACTTTTCGCACTTGTGTTAGTGTTGATAAACCACTTTTCGCACTTGTGTTAGTGTTGAAAAACCACTTTTCGCACATTTGTTAGTGTTGAAAAACCACTTTTCGCACTTGTGTTGGTGCAGGAAACCACTTTTGCACTTGCATTAGTGTGGAAAAAACACTTTTTGCACTTGTGATAGTGTTGAAAAACCACTTTTAACACTTGTGTTAGTGTTGAAAAATCACTTTTCGCACTTGTGTTGGTGCAGGAAACCACTTTTGCACTTGTATTAGTGTGGAAAAACCACTTTTCGCACTTGTGTTAGTGTTGATAAACCACTTTTCGCACTTGTGTTAGTGTTGAAAAACCACTTTTCGCACTTGTGTTGGTGCAGGAAACCACTTTTGCACTTGTGTTAGTGTTGAAAAACCACTTTTCGCACATTTGTTAGTGTTGAAAAACCACTTTTCGCACTTGTGTTGGTGCAGGAAACCACTTTTGCACTTGTATTAGTGTGGAAAAAACACTTTTTGCACTTGTGATAGTGTTGAAAAACCACTTTTTGCACTTGTGTTAGTGTTGAAAAACCACTTTTCGCACTTGTGTTGGTGCAGGAAACCACTTTTGCACTTGTATTAGTGTGGATAAACCACTTTTCGTACTTGTATTAGTGTGGAAAAACCACTTTTCGCACTTGTGTTAGTGTTGAAAAACCACTTTTAGCACTTGTGTTAGTGTTGTAAAACCACTTTTCGCACTTGTGTTAGTGTTGAAAAACCACTTTTCGCACTTGTGTTGGTGCAGGAAACCACTTTTGCACTTGTATTAGTGTGGAACAAACACTTTTCGCACTTGTGTTAGTGTTGATAAACCACTTTTCGCACTTGTGTTAGTGTTGAAAAACCACTTTTCGCATATTTGTTACTGTTGAAAAACCACTTTTTGCACTTGTGTTGGTGCAGGAAACCACTTTTGCACTTGTATTAGCGTGGAAAAAACACTTTTTGCACTTGTGATAGTGTTGAAAAACCACTTTTCGCACTTGTGTTAGTGTTGAAAAACCACTTTTCGCACTTGTGTTGGTGCAGGAAACCACTTTTGCACTTGTATTAGTGTGGAAAATCCACTTTTTGCACTTGTGTTAGTGTTGAAAAACCACTTTTCGCACTTGTGTTAGTGTTGAAAAACCACTTTTCGCACTTGTGTTGGTGCAGGGAACCACTTTTGCACTTGTATTAGTGTGGAAAAAACACTTTTTGCACTTGTGATAGTGTTGAAAAACCACTTTTCGCATTTGTGTTAGTGTTGAAAAACCACTTTTGGCACTTGTGTTAGTGTTGAAAAACCACTTTTCGCACATGTGTTGGTGCAGGAAACCACTTTTGCACTTGTATTAGTGTGGAAAAACCACTTTTCGCACTTGTGTTAGTGTTGAAAAACCACTTTTCGCACTTGTGTTAGTGTTGTAAAACCACTTTTCGCACTTGTGTTAGTGTTGAAAAACCACTTTTCGCACTTGTGTTGGTGCAGGAAACCACTTTTGCACTTGTATTAGTGTGGAAAAAACACTTTTCCCACTTGTGTTAGTGTTGAAAAACCACTTTTCGCACTTGTGTTGGTGCAGGAAACCACTTTTGCACTTGTATTAGTGTGGAAAAAACACTTTTCGCACTTGTGTTAGTGTTGATAAACCACTTTTCGCACTTGTGTTAGTGTTGAAAAACCACTTTTCGCACATTTGTTAGTGTTGAAAAACCACTTTTCGCACTTGTGTTGGTGCAGGAAACCACTTTTGCACTTGCATTAGTGTGGAAAAAACACTTTTTGCACTTGTGATAGTGTTGAAAAACCACCTTTCGCACTTGTGTTAGTGTTGAAAAATCACTTTTCGCACTTGTGTTGGTGCAGGAAACCACTTTTGCACTTGTATTAGTGTGGAAAAACCACTTTTCGCACTTGTGATAGTGTTGAAAAACCACTTTTCGCACTTGTGTTAGTGTTGAAAAACCACTTTTCGCACTTGTGTTGGTGCAGGAAACCACTTTTGCACTTGTATTAGTGTGGAAAAACCACTTTTCGCACTTGTGTTAGTGTTGATAAACCACTTTTCGCACTTGTGTTAGTGTTGAAAAACCACTTTTCGCACATTTGTTAGTGTTGAAAAACCACTTTTCGCACTTGTGTTTGTGCAGGAAACCACTTGTGCACTTGTATTAGTGTGGAAAAAACACTTTTCGCACTTGTGTTAGTGTTGATAAACCACTTTTAGCACTTGTGTTAGTGTTGAAAAACCACTTTTCGCACATTTGTTAGTGTTGAAAAACCACTTTTCGCACTTGTGTTGGTGCAGAAAACCACTTTTGCACTTGTATTAGTGTGGAAAAAACACTTTTTGCACTTGTGATAGTGTTGAAAAACCACTTTTCGCACTTGTGTTAGTGTTGAAAAACCACTTTTCGCACTTGTGTTAGTGTTGAAAAACCACTTTTCGCACATTTGTTAGTGTTGAAAAACCACTTTTCGCACTTGTGTTAGTGTTGAAAAACCACTTTTCGCATATTTGTTACTGTTGAAAAACCACTTTTCGCACTTGTGTTGGTGCAGGAAACCACTTTTGCACTTGTATTAGTGTGGAAAAAACACTTTTTGCACTTGTGATAGTGTTGAAAAACCACTTTTCGCACTTGTGTTAGTGTTGAAAAACCACTTTTCGCACTTGTGTTGGTGCAGGAAACCACTTTTGCACTTGTATTAGTGTGGAAAAAACACTTTTCCCACTTGTGTTAGTGTTGAAAAACCACTTTTCGCACTTGTGTTGGTGCAGGAAAACACTTTTGCACTTGTATTAGTGTGGAAAAAACACTTTTCGCACTTGTGTTAGTGTTGATAAACCACTTTTCGCACTTGTGTTAGTGTTGAAAAACCACTTTTCGCACATTTGTTAGTGTTGAAAAACCACTTTTTGCACTTGTGTTGGTGCAGGAAACCACTTTTGCACTTGTATTAGTGTGGAAAAACACTTTTTGCACTTGTGATAGTGTTGAAAAACCACTTTTTGCACTTGTGTTAGTGTTGAAAAACCACTTTTCGCACTTGTGTTGGTGCAGGAAACCACTTTTGCACTTGTATTAGTGTGGAAAAACCACTTTTCGTACTTGTGTTAGTGTTGAAAAACCACTTTTCGCACTTGTGTTAGTGTTGAAAAACCACTTTTCGCACTTGTGTTGGTGCAGGAAACCACTTTTGCACTTGTATTAGTGTGGAAAAAACACTTTTCGCACTTGTGTTAGTGTTGATAAACCACTTTTAGCACTTGTGTTAGTGTTGAAAAACCACTTTTCGCACATTTGTTAGTGTTGAAAAACCACTTTTCGCACTTGTGTTGGTGCAGGAAACCACTTTTGCACTTGTATTAGTGTGGAAAAACCACTTTTCGCACTTGTGTTATTGTTGAAAAACCACTTTTCGCACTTGTGTTAGTGTTGTAAAACCACTTTTCGCACTTGTGTTAGTGTTGAAAAACCACTTTTCGCACTTGTGTTGGTGCAGGAAACCACTTTTGCACTTGTATTAGTGTGGAAAAAACACTTTTCGCACTTGTGTTAGTGTTGAAAAACCACTTTTCGCACTTGTGTTGGCTGCAGGAAACCACTTTTGCACTTGTATTAGTGTGGAAAAAACACTTTTCGCACTTGTGTTAGTGTTGATAAACCACTTTTCGCACTTGTGTTAGTGTTGAAAAACCACTTTTCGCACATTTGTTAGTGTTGAAAAACCACTTTTCGCACTTGTGTTGGTGCAGGAAACCACTTTTGCACTTGCATTAGTGTGGAAAAAACACTTTTTGCACTTGTGATAGTGTTGAAAAACCACTTTTAACACTTGTGTTAGTGTTGAAAAATCACTTTTCGCACTTGTGTTGGTGCAGGAAACCACTTTTGCACTTGTATTAGTGTGGAAAAACCACTTTTCGCACTTGTGTTAGTGTTGATAAACCACTTTTCGCACTTGTGTTAGTGTTGAAAAACCACTTTTCGCACTTGTGTTGGTGCAGGAAACCACTTTTGCACTTGTGTTAGTGTTGAAAAACCACTTTTCGCACATTTGTTAGTGTTGAAAAACCACTTTTCGCACTTGTGTTGGTGCAGGAAACCACTTTTGCACTTGTATTAGTGTGGAAAAAACACTTTTTGCACTTGTGATAGTGTTGAAAAACCACTTTTTGCACTTGTGTTAGTGTTGAAAAACCACTTTTCGCACTTGTGTTGGTGCAGGAAACCACTTTTGCACTTGTATTAGTGTGGATAAACCACTTTTCGTACTTGTATTAGTGTGGAAAAACCACTTTTCGCACTTGTGTTAGTGTTGAAAAACCACTTTTAGCACTTGTGTTAGTGTTGTAAAACCACTTTTCGCACTTGTGTTAGTGTTGAAAAACCACTTTTCGCACTTGTGTTGGTGCAGGAAACCACTTTTGCACTTGTATTAGTGTGGAACAAACACTTTTCGCACTTGTGTTAGTGTTGATAAACCACTTTTCGCACTTGTGTTAGTGTTGAAAAACCACTTTTCGCATATTTGTTACTGTTGAAAAACCACTTTTTGCACTTGTGTTGGTGCAGGAAACCACTTTTGCACTTGTATTAGCGTGGAAAAAACACTTTTTGCACTTGTGATAGTGTTGAAAAACCACTTTTCGCACTTGTGTTAGTGTTGAAAAACCACTTTTCGCACTTGTGTTGGTGCAGGAAACCACTTTTGCACTTGTATTAGTGTGGAAAATCCACTTTTTGCACTTGTGTTAGTGTTGAAAAACCACTTTTCGCACTTGTGTTAGTGTTGAAAAACCACTTTTCGCACTTGTGTTGGTGCAGGGAACCACTTTTGCACTTGTATTAGTGTGGAAAAAACACTTTTTGCACTTGTGATAGTGTTGAAAAACCACTTTTCGCATTTGTGTTAGTGTTGAAAAACCACTTTTGGCACTTGTGTTAGTGTTGAAAAACCACTTTTCGCACATGTGTTGGTGCAGGAAACCACTTTTGCACTTGTATTAGTGTGGAAAAACCACTTTTCGCACTTGTGTTAGTGTTGAAAAACCACTTTTCGCACTTGTGTTAGTGTTGTAAAACCACTTTTCGCACTTGTGTTAGTGTTGAAAAACCACTTTTCGCACTTGTGTTGGTGCAGGAAACCACTTTTGCACTTGTATTAGTGTGGAAAAAACACTTTTCCCACTTGTGTTAGTGTTGAAAAACCACTTTTCGCACTTGTGTTGGTGCAGGAAACCACTTTTGCACTTGTATTAGTGTGGAAAAAACACTTTTCGCACTTGTGTTAGTGTTGATAAACCACTTTTCGCACTTGTGTTAGTGTTGAAAAACCACTTTTCGCACATTTGTTAGTGTTGAAAAACCACTTTTCGCACTTGTGTTGGTGCAGGAAACCACTTTTGCACTTGCATTAGTGTGGAAAAAACACTTTTTGCACTTGTGATAGTGTTGAAAAACCACCTTTCGCACTTGTGTTAGTGTTGAAAAATCACTTTTCGCACTTGTGTTGGTGCAGGAAACCACTTTTGCACTTGTATTAGTGTGGAAAAACCACTTTTCGCACTTGTGATAGTGTTGAAAAACCACTTTTCGCACTTGTGTTAGTGTTGAAAAACCACTTTTCGCACTTGTGTTGGTGCAGGAAACCACTTTTGCACTTGTATTAGTGTGGAAAAACCACTTTTCGCACTTGTGTTAGTGTTGATAAACCACTTTTCGCACTTGTGTTAGTGTTGAAAAACCACTTTTCGCACATTTGTTAGTGTTGAAAAACCACTTTTCGCACTTGTGTTTGTGCAGGAAACCACTTGTGCACTTGTATTAGTGTGGAAAAAACACTTTTCGCACTTGTGTTAGTGTTGATAAACCACTTTTAGCACTTGTGTTAGTGTTGAAAAACCACTTTTCGCACATTTGTTAGTGTTGAAAAACCACTTTTCGCACTTGTGTTGGTGCAGAAAACCACTTTTGCACTTGTATTAGTGTGGAAAAAACACTTTTTGCACTTGTGATAGTGTTGAAAAACCACTTTTCGCACTTGTGTTAGTGTTGAAAAACCACTTTTCGCACTTGTGTTAGTGTTGAAAAACCACTTTTCGCACATTTGTTAGTGTTGAAAAACCACTTTTCGCACTTGTGTTAGTGTTGAAAAACCACTTTTCGCATATTTGTTACTGTTGAAAAACCACTTTTCGCACTTGTGTTGGTGCAGGAAACCACTTTTGCACTTGTATTAGTGTGGAAAAAACACTTTTTGCACTTGTGATAGTGTTGAAAAACCACTTTTCGCACTTGTGTTAGTGTTGAAAAACCACTTTTCGCACTTGTGTTGGTGCAGGAAACCACTTTTGCACTTGTATTAGTGTGGAAAAAACACTTTTCCCACTTGTGTTAGTGTTGAAAAACCACTTTTCGCACTTGTGTTGGTGCAGGAAAACACTTTTGCACTTGTATTAGTGTGGAAAAAACACTTTTCGCACTTGTGTTAGTGTTGATAAACCACTTTTCGCACTTGTGTTAGTGTTGAAAAACCACTTTTCGCACATTTGTTAGTGTTGAAAAACCACTTTTTGCACTTGTGTTGGTGCAGGAAACCACTTTTGCACTTGTATTAGTGTGGAAAAACACTTTTTGCACTTGTGATAGTGTTGAAAAACCACTTTTTGCACTTGTGTTAGTGTTGAAAAACCACTTTTCGCACTTGTGTTGGTGCAGGAAACCACTTTTGCACTTGTATTAGTGTGGAAAAACCACTTTTCGTACTTGTGTTAGTGTTGAAAAACCACTTTTCGCACTTGTGTTAGTGTTGAAAAACCACTTTTCGCACTTGTGTTGGTGCAGGAAACCACTTTTGCACTTGTATTAGTGTGGAAAAACCACTTTTCGCACTTGTGTTAGTGTTGAAAAACCACTTTTAGCACTTGTGTTAGTGTTGTAAAACCACTTTTCGCACTTGTGTTAGTGTTGAAAAACCACTTTTCGCACTTGTGTTGGTGCAGGAAACCACTTTTGCACTTGTATTAGTGTGGAACAAACACTTTTCGCACTTGTGTTAGTGTTGATAAACCACTTTTCGCACTTGTGTTAGTGTTGAAAAACCACTTTTCGCATATTTGTTACTGTTGAAAAACCACTTTTCGCACTTGTGTTGGTGCAGGAAACCACTTTTGCACTTGTATTAGTGTGGAAAATCCACTTTTTGCACTTGTGTTAGTGTTGAAAAACCACTTTTCGCACTTGTGTTAGTGTTGAAAAACCACTTTTCGCACTTGTGTTGGTGCAGGGAACCACTTTTGCACTTGTATTAGTGTGGAAAAAACACTTTTTGCACTTGTGATAGTGTTGAAAAACCACTTTTCGCATTTGTGTTAGTGTTGAAAAATCACTTTTCGCACTTGTGTTGGTGCAGGAAACCACTTTTGCACTTGTATTAGTGTGGAAAAACCACTTTTCGCACTTGTGATAGTGTTGAAAAACCACTTTTCGCACTTGTGTTAGTGTTGAAAAACCACTTTTCGCACTTGTGTTGGTGCAGGAAACCACTTTTGCACTTGTATTAGTGTGGAAAAACCACTTTTCGCACTTGTGTTAGTGTTGATAAACCACTTTTCGCACTTGTGTTAGTGTTGAAAAACCACTTTTTGCACATTTGTTAGTGTTGAAAAACCACTTTTCGCACTTGTGTTGGTGCAGGAAACCACTTTTGCACTTGTATTAGTGTGGAAAAAACACTTTTCGCACTTGTGTTAGTGTTGATAAACCACTTTTAGCACTTGTGTTAGTGTTGAAAAACCACTTTTCGCACATTTGTTAGTGTTGAAAAACCACTTTTCGCACTTGTGTTGGTGCAGGAAACCACTTTTGCACTTGTATTAGTGTGGAAAAACCACTTTTCGCACTTGTGTTAGTGTTGAAAAACCACTTTTCGCACTTGTGTTAGTGTTGTAAAACCACTTTTCGCACTTGTGTTAGTGTTGAAAAACCACTTTTCGCCCTTGTGTTGGTGCAGGAAACCACTTTTGCACTTGTATTAGTGTGGAAAAAACACTTTTCGCACTTGTGTTAGTGTTGAAAAACCACTTTTCGCACTTGTGTTGGCTGCAGGAAACCACTTTTGCACTTGTATTAGTGTGGAAAAAACACTTTTCGCACTTGTGTTAGTGTTGATAAACCACTTTTCGCACTTGTGTTAGTGTTGAAAAACCACTTTTCGCACATTTGTTAGTGTTGAAAAACCACTTTTCGCACTTGTGTTGGTGCAGGAAACCACTTTTGCACTTGCATTAGTGTGGAAAAAACACTTTTTGCACTTGTGATAGTGTTGAAAAACCACTTTTAACACTTGTGTTAGTGTTGAAAAATCACTTTTCGCACTTGTGTTGGTGCAGGAAACCACTTTTGCACTTGTATTAGTGTGGAAAAACCACTTTTCGCACTTGTGTTAGTGTTGATAAACCACTTTTCGCACTTGTGTTAGTGTTGAAAAACCACTTTTCGCACTTGTGTTGGTGCAGGAAACCACTTTTGCACTTGTGTTAGTGTTGAAAAACCACTTTTCGCACATTTGTTAGTGTTGAAAAACCACTTTTCGCACTTGTGTTGGTGCAGGAAACCACTTTTGCACTTGTATTAGTGTGGAAAAAACACTTTTTGCACTTGTGATAGTGTTGAAAAACCACTTTTTGCACTTGTGTTAGTGTTGAAAAACCACTTTTCGCACTTGTGTTGGTGCAGGAAACCACTTTTGCACTTGTATTAGTGTGGATAAACCACTTTTCGTACTTGTGATAGTGTTGAAAAACCACTTTTCGCACTTGTGTTAGTGTTGAAAAACCACTTTTCGCACTTGTGTTGGTGCAGGAAACCACTTTTGCACTTGCATTAGTGTGGAAAAAACACTTTTTGCACTTGTGATAGTGTTGAAAAACCACTTTTAACACTTGTGTTAGTGTTGAAAAATCACTTTTCGCACTTGTGTTGGTGCAGGAAACCACTTTTGCACTTGTATTAGTGTGGAAAAACCACTTTTCGCACTTGTGTTAGTGTTGATAAACCACTTTTCGCACTTGTGTTAGTGTTGAAAAACCACTTTTCGCACTTGTGTTGGTGCAGGAAACCACTTTTGCACTTGTGTTAGTGTTGAAAAACCACTTTTCGCACATTTGTTAGTGTTGAAAAACCACTTTTCGCACTTGTGTTGGTGCAGGAAACCACTTTTGCACTTGTATTAGTGTGGAAAAAACACTTTTTGCACTTGTGATAGTGTTGAAAAACCACTTTTTGCACTTGTGTTAGTGTTGAAAAACCACTTTTCGCACTTGTGTTGGTGCAGGAAACCACTTTTGCACTTGTATTAGTGTGGATAAACCACTTTTCGTACTTGTATTAGTGTGGAAAAACCACTTTTCGCACTTGTGTTAGTGTTGAAAAACCACTTTTAGCACTTGTGTTAGTGTTGTAAAACCACTTTTCGCACTTGTGTTAGTGTTGAAAAACCACTTTTCGCACTTGTGTTGGTGCAGGAAACCACTTTTGCACTTGTATTAGTGTGGAACAAACACTTTTCGCACTTGTGTTAGTGTTGATAAACCACTTTTCGCACTTGTGTTAGTGTTGAAAAACCACTTTTCGCATATTTGTTACTGTTGAAAAACCACTTTTTGCACTTGTGTTGGTGCAGGAAACCACTTTTGCACTTGTATTAGCGTGGAAAAAACACTTTTTGCACTTGTGATAGTGTTGAAAAACCACTTTTCGCACTTGTGTTAGTGTTGAAAAACCACTTTTCGCACTTGTGTTGGTGCAGGAAACCACTTTTGCACTTGTATTAGTGTGGAAAATCCACTTTTTGCACTTGTGTTAGTGTTGAAAAACCACTTTTCGCACTTGTGTTAGTGTTGAAAAACCACTTTTCGCACTTGTGTTGGTGCAGGGAACCACTTTTGCACTTGTATTAGTGTGGAAAAAACACTTTTTGCACTTGTGATAGTGTTGAAAAACCACTTTTCGCATTTGTGTTAGTGTTGAAAAACCACTTTTGGCACTTGTGTTAGTGTTGAAAAACCACTTTTCGCACATGTGTTGGTGCAGGAAACCACTTTTGCACTTGTATTAGTGTGGAAAAACCACTTTTCGCACTTGTGTTAGTGTTGAAAAACCACTTTTCGCACTTGTGTTAGTGTTGTAAAACCACTTTTCGCACTTGTGTTAGTGTTGAAAAACCACTTTTCGCACTTGTGTTGGTGCAGGAAACCACTTTTGCACTTGTATTAGTGTGGAAAAAACACTTTTCCCACTTGTGTTAGTGTTGAAAAACCACTTTTCGCACTTGTGTTGGTGCAGGAAACCACTTTTGCACTTGTATTAGTGTGGAAAAAACACTTTTCGCACTTGTGTTAGTGTTGATAAACCACTTTTCGCACTTGTGTTAGTGTTGAAAAACCACTTTTCGCACATTTGTTAGTGTTGAAAAACCACTTTTCGCACTTGTGTTGGTGCAGGAAACCACTTTTGCACTTGCATTAGTGTGGAAAAAACACTTTTTGCACTTGTGATAGTGTTGAAAAACCACCTTTCGCACTTGTGTTAGTGTTGAAAAATCACTTTTCGCACTTGTGTTGGTGCAGGAAACCACTTTTGCACTTGTATTAGTGTGGAAAAACCACTTTTCGCACTTGTGATAGTGTTGAAAAACCACTTTTCGCACTTGTGTTAGTGTTGAAAAACCACTTTTCGCACTTGTGTTGGTGCAGGAAACCACTTTTGCACTTGTATTAGTGTGGAAAAACCACTTTTCGCACTTGTGTTAGTGTTGATAAACCACTTTTCGCACTTGTGTTAGTGTTGAAAAACCACTTTTCGCACATTTGTTAGTGTTGAAAAACCACTTTTCGCACTTGTGTTTGTGCAGGAAACCACTTGTGCACTTGTATTAGTGTGGAAAAAACACTTTTCGCACTTGTGTTAGTGTTGATAAACCACTTTTAGCACTTGTGTTAGTGTTGAAAAACCACTTTTCGCACATTTGTTAGTGTTGAAAAACCACTTTTCGCACTTGTGTTGGTGCAGAAAACCACTTTTGCACTTGTATTAGTGTGGAAAAAACACTTTTTGCACTTGTGATAGTGTTGAAAAACCACTTTTCGCACTTGTGTTAGTGTTGAAAAACCACTTTTCGCACTTGTGTTAGTGTTGAAAAACCACTTTTCGCACATTTGTTAGTGTTGAAAAACCACTTTTCGCACTTGTGTTAGTGTTGAAAAACCACTTTTCGCATATTTGTTACTGTTGAAAAACCACTTTTCGCACTTGTGTTGGTGCAGGAAACCACTTTTGCACTTGTATTAGTGTGGAAAAAACACTTTTTGCACTTGTGATAGTGTTGAAAAACCACTTTTCGCACTTGTGTTAGTGTTGAAAAACCACTTTTCGCACTTGTGTTGGTGCAGGAAACCACTTTTGCACTTGTATTAGTGTGGAAAAAACACTTTTCCCACTTGTGTTAGTGTTGAAAAACCACTTTTCGCACTTGTGTTGGTGCAGGAAAACACTTTTGCACTTGTATTAGTGTGGAAAAAACACTTTTCGCACTTGTGTTAGTGTTGATAAACCACTTTTCGCACTTGTGTTAGTGTTGAAAAACCACTTTTCGCACATTTGTTAGTGTTGAAAAACCACTTTTTGCACTTGTGTTGGTGCAGGAAACCACTTTTGCACTTGTATTAGTGTGGAAAAACACTTTTTGCACTTGTGATAGTGTTGAAAAACCACTTTTTGCACTTGTGTTAGTGTTGAAAAACCACTTTTCGCACTTGTGTTGGTGCAGGAAACCACTTTTGCACTTGTATTAGTGTGGAAAAACCACTTTTCGTACTTGTGTTAGTGTTGAAAAACCACTTTTCGCACTTGTGTTAGTGTTGAAAAACCACTTTTCGCACTTGTGTTGGTGCAGGAAACCACTTTTGCACTTGTATTAGTGTGGAAAAACCACTTTTCGCACTTGTGTTAGTGTTGAAAAACCACTTTTAGCACTTGTGTTAGTGTTGTAAAACCACTTTTCGCACTTGTGTTAGTGTTGAAAAACCACTTTTCGCACTTGTGTTGGTGCAGGAAACCACTTTTGCACTTGTATTAGTGTGGAACAAACACTTTTCGCACTTGTGTTAGTGTTGATAAACCACTTTTCGCACTTGTGTTAGTGTTGAAAAACCACTTTTCGCATATTTGTTACTGTTGAAAAACCACTTTTCGCACTTGTGTTGGTGCAGGAAACCACTTTTGCACTTGTATTAGTGTGGAAAATCCACTTTTTGCACTTGTGTTAGTGTTGAAAAACCACTTTTCGCACTTGTGTTAGTGTTGAAAAACCACTTTTCGCACTTGTGTTGGTGCAGGGAACCACTTTTGCACTTGTATTAGTGTGGAAAAAACACTTTTTGCACTTGTGATAGTGTTGAAAAACCACTTTTCGCATTTGTGTTAGTGTTGAAAAATCACTTTTCGCACTTGTGTTGGTGCAGGAAACCACTTTTGCACTTGTATTAGTGTGGAAAAACCACTTTTCGCACTTGTGATAGTGTTGAAAAACCACTTTTCGCACTTGTGTTAGTGTTGAAAAACCACTTTTCGCACTTGTGTTGGTGCAGGAAACCACTTTTGCACTTGTATTAGTGTGGAAAAACCACTTTTCGCACTTGTGTTAGTGTTGATAAACCACTTTTCGCACTTGTGTTAGTGTTGAAAAACCACTTTTTGCACATTTGTTAGTGTTGAAAAACCACTTTTCGCACTTGTGTTGGTGCAGGAAACCACTTTTGCACTTGTATTAGTGTGGAAAAAACACTTTTCGCACTTGTGTTAGTGTTGATAAACCACTTTTAGCACTTGTGTTAGTGTTGAAAAACCACTTTTCGCACATTTGTTAGTGTTGAAAAACCACTTTTCGCACTTGTGTTGGTGCAGGAAACCACTTTTGCACTTGTATTAGTGTGGAAAAACCACTTTTCGCACTTGTGTTAGTGTTGAAAAACCACTTTTCGCACTTGTGTTAGTGTTGTAAAACCACTTTTCGCACTTGTGTTAGTGTTGAAAAACCACTTTTCGCCCTTGTGTTGGTGCAGGAAACCACTTTTGCACTTGTATTAGTGTGGAAAAAACACTTTTCGCACTTGTGTTAGTGTTGAAAAACCACTTTTCGCACTTGTGTTGGCTGCAGGAAACCACTTTTGCACTTGTATTAGTGTGGAAAAAACACTTTTCGCACTTGTGTTAGTGTTGATAAACCACTTTTCGCACTTGTGTTAGTGTTGAAAAACCACTTTTCGCACATTTGTTAGTGTTGAAAAACCACTTTTCGCACTTGTGTTGGTGCAGGAAACCACTTTTGCACTTGCATTAGTGTGGAAAAAACACTTTTTGCACTTGTGATAGTGTTGAAAAACCACTTTTAACACTTGTGTTAGTGTTGAAAAATCACTTTTCGCACTTGTGTTGGTGCAGGAAACCACTTTTGCACTTGTATTAGTGTGGAAAAACCACTTTTCGCACTTGTGTTAGTGTTGATAAACCACTTTTCGCACTTGTGTTAGTGTTGAAAAACCACTTTTCGCACTTGTGTTGGTGCAGGAAACCACTTTTGCACTTGTGTTAGTGTTGAAAAACCACTTTTCGCACATTTGTTAGTGTTGAAAAACCACTTTTCGCACTTGTGTTGGTGCAGGAAACCACTTTTGCACTTGTATTAGTGTGGAAAAAACACTTTTTGCACTTGTGATAGTGTTGAAAAACCACTTTTTGCACTTGTGTTAGTGTTGAAAAACCACTTTTCGCACTTGTGTTGGTGCAGGAAACCACTTTTGCACTTGTATTAGTGTGGATAAACCACTTTTCGTACTTGTGATAGTGTTGAAAAACCACTTTTCGCACTTGTGTTAGTGTTGAAAAACCACTTTTCGCACTTGTGTTGGTGCAGGAAACCACTTTTGCACTTGTATTAGTGTGGAAAAACCACTTTTCGCACTTGTGTTAGTGTTGAAAAACCACTTTTAGCACTTGTGTTAGTGTTGTAAAACCACTTTTCGCACTTGTGTTAGTGTTGAAAAACCACTTTTCGCACTTGTGTTGGTGCAGGAAACCACTTTTGCACTTGTATTAGTGTGGAACAAACACTTTTCGCACTTGTGTTAGTGTTGATAAACCACTTTTCGCACTTGTGTTAGTGTTGAAAAACCACTTTTCGCATATTTGTTACTGTTGAAAAACCACTTTTTGCACTTGTGTTGGTGCAGGAAACCACTTTTGCACTTGTATTAGCGTGGAAAAAACACTTTTTGCACTTGTGATAGTGTTGAAAAACCACTTTTCGCACTTGTGTTAGTGTTGAAAAACCACTTTTCGCACTTGTGTTGGTGCAGGAAACCACTTTTGCACTTGTATTAGTGTGGAAAATCCACTTTTTGCACTTGTGTTAGTGTTGAAAAACCACTTTTCGCACTTGTGTTAGTGTTGAAAAACCACTTTTCGCACTTGTGTTGGTGCAGGGAACCACTTTTGCACTTGTATTAGTGTGGAAAAAACACTTTTTGCACTTGTGATAGTGTTGAAAAACCACTTTTCGCATTTGTGTTAGTGTTGAAAAACCACTTTTGGCACTTGTGTTAGTGTTGAAAAACCACTTTTCGCACATGTGTTGGTGCAGGAAACTACTTTTGCACTTGTATTAGTGTGGAAAAACCACTTTTCGCACTTGTGTTAGTGTTGAAAAACCACTTTTCGCACTTGTGTTAGTGTTGTAAAACCACTTTTCGCACTTGTGTTAGTGTTGAAAAACCACTTTTCGCACTTGTGTTGGTGCAGGAAACCACTTTTGCACTTGTATTAGTGTGGAAAAAACACTTTTCCCACTTGTGTTAGTGTTGAAAAACCACTTTTCGCACTTGTGTTGGTGCAGGAAACCACTTTTGCACTTGTATTAGTGTGGAAAAAACACTTTTCGCACTTGTGTTAGTGTTGATAAACCACTTTTCGCACTTGTGTTAGTGTTGAAAAACCACTTTTCGCACATTTGTTAGTGTTGAAAAACCACTTTTCGCACTTGTGTTGGTGCAGGAAACCACTTTTGCACTTGCATTAGTGTGGAAAAAACACTTTTTGCACTTGTGATAGTGTTGAAAAACCACCTTTCGCACTTGTGTTAGTGTTGAAGAATCACTTTTCGCACTTGTGTTGGTGCAGGAAACCACTTTTGCACTTGTATTAGTGTGGAAAAACCACTTTTCGCACTTGTGATAGTGTTGAAAAACCACTTTTCGCACTTGTGTTAGTGTTGAAAAACCACTTTTCGCACTTGTGTTGGTGCAGGAAACCACTTTTGCACTTGTATTAGTGTGGAAAAACCACTTTTCGCACTTGTGTTAGTGTTGATAAACCACTTTTCGCACTTGTGTTAGTGTTGAAAAACCACTTTTCGCACATTTGTTAGTGTTGAAAAACCACTTTTCGCACTTGTGTTTGTGCAGGAAACCACTTGTGCACTTGTATTAGTGTGGAAAAAACACTTTTCGCACTTGTGTTAGTGTTGATAAACCACTTTTAGCACTTGTGTTAGTGTTGAAAAACCACTTTTCGCACATTTGTTAGTGTTGAAAAACCACTTTTCGCACTTGTGTTGGTGCAGAAAACCACTTTTGCACTTGTATTAGTGTGGAAAAAACACTTTTTGCACTTGTGATAGTGTTGAAAAACCACTTTTCGCACTTGTGTTAGTGTTGAAAAACCACTTTTCGCACTTGTGTTAGTGTTGAAAAACCACTTTTCGCACATTTGTTAGTGTTGAAAAACCACTTTTCGCACTTGTGTTAGTGTTGAAAAACCACTTTTCGCATATTTGTTACTGTTGAAAAACCACTTTTCGCACTTGTGTTGGTGCAGGAAACCACTTTTGCACTTGTATTAGTGTGGAAAAAACACTTTTTGCACTTGTGATAGTGTTGAAAAACCACTTTTCGCACTTGTGTTAGTGTTGAAAAACCACTTTTCGCACTTGTGTTGGTGCAGGAAACCACTTTTGCACTTGTATTAGTTTGGAAAAAACACTTTTCCCACTTGTGTTAGTGTTGAAAAACCACTTTTCGCACTTGTGTTGGTGCAGGAAAACACTTTTGCACTTGTATTAGTGTGGAAAAAACACTTTTCGCACTTGTGTTAGTGTTGATAAACCACTTTTCGCACTTGTGTTAGTGTTGAAAAACCACTTTTCGCACATTTGTTAGTGTTGAAAAACCACTTTTCGCACTTGTGTTGGTGCAGGAAACCACTTTTGCACTTGCATTAGTGTGGAAAAAACACTTTTTGCACTTGTGATAGTGTTGAAAAACCACCTTTCGCACTTGTGTTAGTGTTGAAAAATCACTTTTCGCACTTGTGTTGGTGCAGGAAACCACTTTTGCACTTGTATTAGTGTGGAAAAACCACTTTTCGCACTTGTGATAGTGTTGAAAAACCACTTTTCGCACTTGTGTTAGTGTTGAAAAACCACTTTTCGCACTTGTGTTGGTGCAGGAAACCACTTTTGCACTTGTATTAGTGTGGAAAAACCACTTTTCGCACTTGTGTTAGTGTTGATAAACCACTTTTCGCACTTGTGTTAGTGTTGAAAAACCACTTTTCGCACATTTGTTAGTGTTGAAAAACCACTTTTCGCACTTGTGTTTGTGCAGGAAACCACTTTTGCACTTGTATTAGTGTGGAAAAAACACTTTTCGCACTTGTGTTAGTGTTGATAAACCACTTTTAGCACTTGTGTTAGTGTTGAAAAACCACTTTTCGCACATTTGTTAGTGTTGAAAAACCACTTTTCGCACTTGTGTTGGTGCAGGAAACCACTTTTGCACTTGTATTAGTGTGGAAAAAACACTTTTTGCACTTGTGATAGTGTTGAAAAACCACTTTTCGCACTTGTGTTAGTGTTGAAAAACCACTTTTCGCACTTGTGTTAGTGTTGAAAAACCACTTTTCGCACATTTGTTAGTGTTGAAAAACCACTTTTCGCACTTGTGTTCGTGTTGAAAAACCACTTTTCGCACATTTGTTAGTGTTGAAAAAACACTTTTCGCACTTGTGTTGGTGCAGGAAACCACTTTTGCACTTGTATTAGTGTGGAAAAACCACTTTTCGCACTTGTGTTAGTGTTGAAAAACCACTTTTCGCATATTTGTTACTGTTGAAAAACCACTTTTCGCACTTGTGTTGGTGCAGGAAACCACTTTTGCACTTGTATTAGTGTGGAAAAAACACTTTTTGCACTTGTGATAGTGTTGAAAAACCACTTTTCGCACTTGTGTTAGTGTTGAAAAACCACTTTTCGCACTTGTGTTGGTGCAGGAAACCACTTTTGCACTTGTATTAGTGTGGAAAATCCACTTTTCGCACTTGTGTTAGTGTTGAAAAACCACTTTTCGCACTTGTGTTAGTGTTGAAAAACCACTTTTCGCACTTGTGTTGGTGCAGGAAACCACTTTTGCACTTGTATTAGTGTGGAAAAACCACTTTTCGCACTTGTGTTAGTGTTGAAAAACCACTTTTCGCACTTGTGTTAGTGTTGTAAAACCACTTTTCGCACTTGTGTTAGTGTTGAAAAACCACTTTTCGCACTTGTGTTGGTGCAGGAAACCACTTTTGCACTTGTATTAGTGTGGAAAAAACACTTTTCCCACTTGTGTTAGTGTTGAAAAACCACTTTTCGCACTTGTGTTGGTGCAGGAAACCACTTTTGCACTTGTATTAGTGTGGAAAAAACACTTCGCACTTGTGTTAGTGTTGATAAACCACTTTTCGCACTTGTGTTAGTGTTGAAAAACCACCTTTCGCACATTTGTTAGTGTTGAAAAACCACTTTTCGCACTTGTGTTGGTGCAGGAAACCACTTTTGCACTTGCATTAGTGTGGAAAAAACACTTTTTGCACTTGTGATAGTGTTGAAAAACCACCTTTCGCACTTGTGTTAGTGTTGAAAAATCACTTTTCGCACTTGTGTTGGTGCAGGAAACCACTTTTGCACTTGTATTAGTGTGGAAAAACCACTTTTCGCACTTGTGATAGTGTTGAAAAACCACTTTTCGCACTAGTGTTAGTGTTGAAAAACCACTTTTCGCACATTTGTTAGTGTTGAAAAACCGCTTTTCGCACTTGTGTTGGTGCAGGAAACCACTTTTGCACTTGTATTAGTGTGGAAAAACCACTTTTCGCACTTGTGTTAGTGTTGATAAACCACTTTTCGCACTTGTGTTAGTGTTGAAAAACCACATTTCGCACATTTGTTAGTGTTGAAAAACCACTTTTCGCACTTGTGTTTGTGCAGGAAACCACTTTTGCACTTGTATTAGTGTGGAAAAAACACTTTTCGCACTTGTGTTAGTGTTGATAAACCACTTTTAGCACTTGTGTTAGTGTTGAAAAACCACTTTTCGCACATTTGTTAGTGTTGAAAAACCACTTTTCGCACTTGTGTTGGTGCAGGAAACCACTTTTGCACTTGTATTAGTGTGGAAAAAACACTTTTTGCACTTGTGATAGTGTTGAAAAACCACTTTTCGCACTTGTGTTAGTGTTGAAAAACCACTTTTCGCACTTGTGTTAGTGTTGAAAAACCACTTTTCGCACATTTGTTAGTGTTGAAAAACCACTTTTCGCACTTGTGTTAGTGTTGAAAAACCACTTTTCGCACATTTGTTAGTGTTGAAAAACCACTTTTCGCACTTGTGTTGGTGCAGGAAACCACTTTTGCACTTGCATTAGTGTGGAAAAAACACTTTTTGCACTTGTGATAGTGTTGAAAAACCACCTTTCGCACTTGTGTTAGTGTTGAAAAATCACTTTTCGCACTTGTGATAGTGTTGAAAAACCACTTTTCGCACTTGTGTTAGTGTTGAAAAACCACTTTTCGCACTTGTGTTGGTGCAGGAAACCACTTTTGCACTTGTATTAGTGTGGAAAATCCACTTTTTGCACTTGTGTTAGTGTTGAAAAACCACTTTTCGCACTTGTGTTAGTGTTGAAAAACCACTTTTCGCACTTGTGTTGGTGCAGGGAACCACTTTTGCACTTGTATTAGTGTGGAAAAAACACTTTTTGCACTTGTGATAGTGTTGAAAAACCACTTTTCGCATTTGTGTTAGTGTTGAAAAACCACTTTTGGCACTTGTGTTAGTGTTGAAAAACCACTTTTCGCACATGTGTTGGTGCAGGAAACTACTTTTGCACTTGTATTAGTGTGGAAAAACCACTTTTCGCACTTGTGTTAGTGTTGAAAAACCACTTTTCGCACTTGTGTTAGTGTTGTAAAACCACTTTTCGCACTTGTGTTAGTGTTGAAAAACCACTTTTCGCACTTGTGTTGGTGCAGGAAACCACTTTTGCACTTGTATTAGTGTGGAAAAAACACTTTTCCCACTTGTGTTAGTGTTGAAAAACCACTTTTCGCACTTGTGTTGGTGCAGGAAACCACTTTTGCACTTGTATTAGTGTGGAAAAAACACTTTTCGCACTTGTGTTAGTGTTGATAAACCACTTTTCGCACTTGTGTTAGTGTTGAAAAACCACTTTTCGCACATTTGTTAGTGTTGAAAAACCACTTTTCGCACTTGTGTTGGTGCAGGAAACCACTTTTGCACTTGCATTAGTGTGGAAAAAACACTTTTTGCACTTGTGATAGTGTTGAAAAACCACCTTTCGCACTTGTGTTAGTGTTGAAAAATCACTTTTCGCACTTGTGTTGGTGCAGGAAACCACTTTTGCACTTGTATTAGTGTGGAAAAACCACTTTTCGCACTTGTGATAGTGTTGAAAAACCACTTTTCGCACTTGTGTTAGTGTTGAAAAACCACTTTTCGCACTTGTGTTGGTGCAGGAAACCACTTTTGCACTTGTATTAGTGTGGAAAAACCACTTTTCGCACTTGTGTTAGTGTTGATAAACCACTTTTCGCACTTGTGTTAGTGTTGAAAAACCACTTTTCGCACATTTGTTAGTGTTGAAAAACCACTTTTCGCACTTGTGTTTGTGCAGGAAACCACTTTTGCACTTGCATTAGTGTGGAAAAAACACTTTTTGCACTTGTGATAGTGTTGAAAAACCACCTTTCGCACTTGTGTTAGTGTTGAAAAATCACTTTTCGCACTTGTGTTGGTGCAGGAAACCACTTTTGCACTTGTATTAGTGTGGAAAAACCACTTTTCGCACTTGTGATAGTGTTGAAAAACCACTTTTCGCACTTGTGTTAGTGTTGAAAAACCACTTTTCGCACTTGTGTTGGTGCAGGAAACCACTTTTGCACTTGTATTAGTGTGGAAAAACCACTTTTCGCACTTGTGTTAGTGTTGATAAACCACTTTTCGCACTTGTGTTAGTGTTGAAAAACCACTTTTCGCACATTTGTTAGTGTTGAAAAACCACTTTTCGCACTTGTGTTTGTGCAGGAAACCACTTTTGCACTTGTATTAGTGTGGAAAAAACACTTTTCGCACTTGTGTTAGTGTTGATAAACCACTTTTAGCACTTGTGTTAGTGTTGAAAAACCACTTTTCGCACATTTGTTAGTGTTGAAAAACCACTTTTCGCACTTGTGTTGGTGCAGGAAACCACTTTTGCACTTGTATTAGTGTGGAAAAAACACTTTTTGCACTTGTGATAGTGTTGAAAAACCACTTTTCGCACTTGTGTTAGTGTTGAAAAACCACTTTTCGCACTTGTGTTAGTGTTGAAAAACCACTTTTCGCACATTTGTTAGTGTTGAAAAACCACTTTTCGCACTTGTGTTCGTGTTGAAAAACCACTTTTCGCACATTTGTTAGTGTTGAAAAAACACTTTTCGCACTTGTGTTGGTGCAGGAAACCACTTTTGCACTTGTATTAGTGTGGAAAAACCACTTTTCGCACTTGTGTTAGTGTTGAAAAACCACTTTTCGCATATTTGTTACTGTTGAAAAACCACTTTTCGCACTTGTGTTGGTGCAGGAAACCACTTTTGCACTTGTATTAGTGTGGAAAAAACACTTTTTGCACTTGTGATAGTGTTGAAAAACCACTTTTCGCACTTGTGTTAGTGTTGAAAAACCACTTTTCGCACTTGTGTTGGTGCAGGAAACCACTTTTGCACTTGTATTAGTGTGGAAAATCCACTTTTCGCACTTGTGTTAGTGTTGAAAAACCACTTTTCGCACTTGTGTTAGTGTTGAAAAACCACTTTTCGCACTTGTGTTGGTGCAGGGAACCACTTTTGCACTTGTATTAGTGTGGAAAAAACACTTTTTGCACTTGTGATAGTGTTGAAAAACCACTTTCACATTTGTGTTAGTGTTGAAAAACCACTTTTGGCACTTGTGTTAGTGTTGAAAAACCACTTTTCGCACTTGTGTTGGTGCAGGAAACCACTTTTGCACTTGTATTAGTGTGGAAAAACCACTTTTCGCACTTGTGTTAGTGTTGAAAAACCACTTTTCGCACTTGTGTTAGTGTTGTAAAACCACTTTTCGCACTTGTGTTAGTGTTGAAAAACCACTTTTCGCACTTGTGTTGGTGCAGGAAACCACTTTTGCACTTGTATTAGTGTGGAAAAAACACTTTTCCCACTTGTGTTAGTGTTGAAAAACCACTTTTCGCACTTGTGTTGGTGCAGGAAACCACTTTTGCACTTGTATTAGTGTGGAAAAAACACTTCGCACTTGTGTTAGTGTTGATAAACCACTTTTCGCACTTGTGTTAGTGTTGAAAAACCACCTTTCGCACATTTGTTAGTGTTGAAAAACCACTTTTCGCACTTGTGTTGGTGCAGGAAACCACTTTTGCACTTGCATTAGTGTGGAAAAAACACTTTTTGCACTTGTGATAGTGTTGAAAAACCACCTTTCGCACTTGTGTTAGTGTTGAAAAATCACTTTTCGCACTTGTGTTGGTGCAGGAAACCACTTTTGCACTTGTATTAGTGTGGAAAAACCACTTTTCGCACTTGTGATAGTGTTGAAAAACCACTTTTCGCACTAGTGTTAGTGTTGAAAAACCACTTTTCGCACATTTGTTAGTGTTGAAAAACCGCTTTTCGCACTTGTGTTGGTGCAGGAAACCACTTTTGCACTTGTATTAGTGTGGAAAAACCACTTTTCGCACTTGTGTTAGTGTTGATAAACCACTTTTCGCACTTGTGTTAGTGTTGAAAAACCACATTTCGCACATTTGTTAGTGTTGAAAAACCACTTTTCGCACTTGTGTTTGTGCAGGAAACCACTTTTGCACTTGTATTAGTGTGGAAAAAACACTTTTCGCACTTGTGTTAGTGTTGATAAACCACTTTTAGCACTTGTGTTAGTGTTGAAAAACCACTTTTCGCACATTTGTTAGTGTTGAAAAACCACTTTTCGCACTTGTGTTGGTGCAGGAAACCACTTTTGCACTTGTATTAGTGTGGAAAAAACACTTTTTGCACTTGTGATAGTGTTGAAAAACCACTTTTCGCACTTGTGTTAGTGTTGAAAAACCACTTTTCGCACTTGTGTTAGTGTTGAAAAACCACTTTTCGCACATTTGTTAGTGTTGAAAAACCACTTTTCGCACTTGTGTTAGTGTTGAAAAACCACTTTTCGCACATTTGTTAGTGTTGAAAAACCACTTTTCGCACTTGTGTTGGTGCAGGAAACCACTTTTGCACTTGCATTAGTGTGGAAAAAACACTTTTTGCACTTGTGATAGTGTTGAAAAACCACCTTTCGCACTTGTGTTAGTGTTGAAAAATCACTTTTCGCACTTGTGATAGTGTTGAAAAACCACTTTTCGCACTTGTGTTAGTGTTGAAAAACCACTTTTCGCACTTGTGTTGGTGCAGGAAACCACTTTTGCACTTGTATTAGTGTGGAAAATCCACTTTTTGCACTTGTGTTAGTGTTGAAAAACCACTTTTCGCACTTGTGTTAGTGTTGAAAAACCACTTTTCGCACTTGTGTTGGTGCAGGGAACCACTTTTGCACTTGTATTAGTGTGGAAAAAACACTTTTTGCACTTGTGATAGTGTTGAAAAACCACTTTTCGCATTTGTGTTAGTGTTGAAAAACCACTTTTGGCACTTGTGTTAGTGTTGAAAAACCACTTTTCGCACATGTGTTGGTGCAGGAAACTACTTTTGCACTTGTATTAGTGTGGAAAAACCACTTTTCGCACTTGTGTTAGTGTTGAAAAACCACTTTTCGCACTTGTGTTAGTGTTGTAAAACCACTTTTCGCACTTGTGTTAGTGTTGAAAAACCACTTTTCGCACTTGTGTTGGTGCAGGAAACCACTTTTGCACTTGTATTAGTGTGGAAAAAACACTTTTCCCACTTGTGTTAGTGTTGAAAAACCACTTTTCGCACTTGTGTTGGTGCAGGAAACCACTTTTGCACTTGTATTAGTGTGGAAAAAACACTTTTCGCACTTGTGTTAGTGTTGATAAACCACTTTTCGCACTTGTGTTAGTGTTGAAAAACCACTTTTCGCACATTTGTTAGTGTTGAAAAACCACTTTTCGCACTTGTGTTGGTGCAGGAAACCACTTTTGCACTTGCATTAGTGTGGAAAAAACACTTTTTGCACTTGTGATAGTGTTGAAAAACCACCTTTCGCACTTGTGTTAGTGTTGAAAAATCACTTTTCGCACTTGTGTTGGTGCAGGAAACCACTTTTGCACTTGTATTAGTGTGGAAAAACCACTTTTCGCACTTGTGATAGTGTTGAAAAACCACTTTTCGCACTTGTGTTAGTGTTGAAAAACCACTTTTCGCACTTGTGTTGGTGCAGGAAACCACTTTTGCACTTGTATTAGTGTGGAAAAACCACTTTTCGCACTTGTGTTAGTGTTGATAAACCACTTTTCGCACTTGTGTTAGTGTTGAAAAACCACTTTTCGCACATTTGTTAGTGTTGAAAAACCACTTTTCGCACTTGTGTTTGTGCAGGAAACCACTTGTGCACTTGTATTAGTGTGGAAAAAACACTTTTCGCACTTGTGTTAGTGTTGATAAACCACTTTTAGCACTTGTGTTAGTGTTGAAAAACCACTTTTCGCACATTTGTTAGTGTTGAAAAACCACTTTTCGCACTTGTGTTGGTGCAGAAAACCACTTTTGCACTTGTATTAGTGTGGAAAAAACACTTTTTGCACTTGTGATAGTGTTGAAAAACCACTTTTCGCACTTGTGTTAGTGTTGAAAAACCACTTTTCGCACTTGTGTTAGTGTTGAAAAACCACTTTTCGCACATTTGTTAGTGTTGAAAAACCACTTTTCGCACTTGTGTTAGTGTTGAAAAACCACTTTTCGCATATTTGTTACTGTTGAAAAACCACTTTTCGCACTTGTGTTGGTGCAGGAAACCACTTTTGCACTTGTATTAGTGTGGAAAAAACACTTTTTGCACTTGTGATAGTGTTGAAAAACCACTTTTCGCACTTGTGTTAGTGTTGAAAAACCACTTTTCGCACTTGTGTTGGTGCAGGAAACCACTTTTGCACTTGTATTAGTTTGGAAAAAACACTTTTCCCACTTGTGTTAGTGTTGAAAAACCACTTTTCGCACTTGTGTTGGTGCAGGAAAACACTTTTGCACTTGTATTAGTGTGGAAAAAACACTTTTCGCACTTGTGTTAGTGTTGATAAACCACTTTTCGCACTTGTGTTAGTGTTGAAAAACCACTTTTCGCACATTTGTTAGTGTTGAAAAACCACTTTTCGCACTTGTGTTGGTGCAGGAAACCACTTTTGCACTTGCATTAGTGTGGAAAAAACACTTTTTGCACTTGTGATAGTGTTGAAAAACCACCTTTCGCACTTGTGTTAGTGTTGAAAAATCACTTTTCGCACTTGTGTTGGTGCAGGAAACCACTTTTGCACTTGTATTAGTGTGGAAAAACCACTTTTCGCACTTGTGATAGTGTTGAAAAACCACTTTTCGCACTTGTGTTAGTGTTGAAAAACCACTTTTCGCACTTGTGTTGGTGCAGGAAACCACTTTTGCACTTGTATTAGTGTGGAAAAACCACTTTTCGCACTTGTGTTAGTGTTGATAAACCACTTTTCGCACTTGTGTTAGTGTTGAAAAACCACTTTTCGCACATTTGTTAGTGTTGAAAAACCACTTTTCGCACTTGTGTTTGTGCAGGAAACCACTTTTGCACTTGTATTAGTGTGGAAAAAACACTTTTCGCACTTGTGTTAGTGTTGATAAACCACTTTTAGCACTTGTGTTAGTGTTGAAAAACCACTTTTCGCACATTTGTTAGTGTTGAAAAACCACTTTTCGCACTTGTGTTGGTGCAGGAAACCACTTTTGCACTTGTATTAGTGTGGAAAAAACACTTTTTGCACTTGTGATAGTGTTGAAAAACCACTTTTCGCACTTGTGTTAGTGTTGAAAAACCACTTTTCGCACTTGTGTTAGTGTTGAAAAACCACTTTTCGCACATTTGTTAGTGTTGAAAAACCACTTTTCGCACTTGTGTTCGTGTTGAAAAACCACTTTTCGCACATTTGTTAGTGTTGAAAAAACACTTTTCGCACTTGTGTTGGTGCAGGAAACCACTTTTGCACTTGTATTAGTGTGGAAAAACCACTTTTCGCACTTGTGTTAGTGTTGAAAAACCACTTTTCGCATATTTGTTACTGTTGAAAAACCACTTTTCGCACTTGTGTTGGTGCAGGAAACCACTTTTGCACTTGTATTAGTGTGGAAAAAACACTTTTTGCACTTGTGATAGTGTTGAAAAACCACTTTTCGCACTTGTGTTAGTGTTGAAAAACCACTTTTCGCACTTGTGTTGGTGCAGGAAACCACTTTTGCACTTGTATTAGTGTGGAAAATCCACTTTTCGCACTTGTGTTAGTGTTGAAAAACCACTTTTCGCACTTGTGTTAGTGTTGAAAAACCACTTTTCGCACTTGTGTTGGTGCAGGGAACCACTTTTGCACTTGTATTAGTGTGGAAAAAACACTTTTTGCACTTGTGATAGTGTTGAAAAACCACTTTCACATTTGTGTTAGTGTTGAAAAACCACTTTTGGCACTTGTGTTAGTGTTGAAAAACCACTTTTCGCACTTGTGTTGGTGCAGGAAACCACTTTTGCACTTGTATTAGTGTGGAAAAACCACTTTTCGCACTTGTGTTAGTGTTGAAAAACCACTTTTCGCACTTGTGTTAGTGTTGTAAAACCACTTTTCGCACTTGTGTTAGTGTTGAAAAACCACTTTTCGCACTTGTGTTGGTGCAGGAAACCACTTTTGCACTTGTATTAGTGTGGAAAAAACACTTTTCCCACTTGTGTTAGTGTTGAAAAACCACTTTTCGCACTTGTGTTGGTGCAGGAAACCACTTTTGCACTTGTATTAGTGTGGAAAAAACACTTCGCACTTGTGTTAGTGTTGATAAACCACTTTTCGCACTTGTGTTAGTGTTGAAAAACCACCTTTCGCACATTTGTTAGTGTTGAAAAACCACTTTTCGCACTTGTGTTGGTGCAGGAAACCACTTTTGCACTTGCATTAGTGTGGAAAAAACACTTTTTGCACTTGTGATAGTGTTGAAAAACCACCTTTCGCACTTGTGTTAGTGTTGAAAAATCACTTTTCGCACTTGTGTTGGTGCAGGAAACCACTTTTGCACTTGTATTAGTGTGGAAAAACCACTTTTCGCACTTGTGATAGTGTTGAAAAACCACTTTTCGCACTAGTGTTAGTGTTGAAAAACCACTTTTCGCACATTTGTTAGTGTTGAAAAACCGCTTTTCGCACTTGTGTTGGTGCAGGAAACCACTTTTGCACTTGTATTAGTGTGGAAAAACCACTTTTCGCACTTGTGTTAGTGTTGATAAACCACTTTTCGCACTTGTGTTAGTGTTGAAAAACCACATTTCGCACATTTGTTAGTGTTGAAAAACCACTTTTCGCACTTGTGTTTGTGCAGGAAACCACTTTTGCACTTGTATTAGTGTGGAAAAAACACTTTTCGCACTTGTGTTAGTGTTGATAAACCACTTTTAGCACTTGTGTTAGTGTTGAAAAACCACTTTTCGCACATTTGTTAGTGTTGAAAAACCACTTTTCGCACTTGTGTTGGTGCAGGAAACCACTTTTGCACTTGTATTAGTGTGGAAAAAACACTTTTTGCACTTGTGATAGTGTTGAAAAACCACTTTTCGCACTTGTGTTAGTGTTGAAAAACCACTTTTCGCACTTGTGTTAGTGTTGAAAAACCACTTTTCGCACATTTGTTAGTGTTGAAAAACCACTTTTCGCACTTGTGTTAGTGTTGAAAAACCACTTTTCGCACATTTGTTAGTGTTGAAAAACCACTTTTCGCACTTGTGTTGGTGCAGGAAACCACTTTTGCACTTGCATTAGTGTGGAAAAAACACTTTTTGCACTTGTGATAGTGTTGAAAAACCACCTTTCGCACTTGTGTTAGTGTTGAAAAATCACTTTTCGCACTTGTGTTGGTGCAGGAAACCACTTTTGCACTTGTATTAGTGTGGAAAAACCACTTTTCGCACTTGTGATAGTGTTGAAAAACCACTTTTCGCACTTGTGTTAGTGTTGAAAAACCACTTTTCGCACTTGTGTTGGTGCAGGAAACCACTTTTGCACTTGTATTAGTGTGGAAAAACCACTTTTCGCACTTGTGTTAGTGTTGATAAACCACTTTTCGCACTTGTGTTAGTGTTGAAAAACCACTTTTCGCACATTTGTTAGTGTTGAAAAACCACTTTTCGCACTTGTGTTTGTGCAGGAAACCACTTGTGCACTTGTATTAGTGTGGAAAAAACACTTTTCGCACTTGTGTTAGTGTTGATAAACCACTTTTAGCACTTGTGTTAGTGTTGAAAAACCACTTTTCGCACATTTGTTAGTGTTGAAAAACCACTTTTCGCACTTGTGTTGGTGCAGGAAACCACTTTTGCACTTGTATTAGTGTGGAAAAAACACTTTTTGCACTTGTGATAGTGTTGAAAAACCACTTTTCGCACTTGTGTTAGTGTTGAAAAACCACTTTTCGCACTTGTGTTAGTGTTGAAAAACCACTTTTCGCACATTTGTTAGTGTTGAAAAACCACTTTTCGCACTTGTGTTAGTGTTGAAAAACCACTTTTCGCATATTTGTTACTGTTGAAAAACCACTTTTCGCACTTGTGTTGGTGCAGGAAACCACTTTTGCACTTGTATTAGTGTGGAAAAAACACTTTTTGCACTTGTGATAGTGTTGAAAAACCACTTTTCGCACTTGTGTTGGTGCAGGAAACCACTTTTGCACTTGTGTTGGTGCAGGAAACCACTTTTGCACTTGTATTAGTGTGGAAAAAACACTTTTTGCACTTGTGATAGTGTTGAAAAACCACTTTTCGCACTTGTGTTAGTGTTGAAAAACCACTTTTCGCACTTGTGTTGGTGCAGGAAACCACTTTTGCACTTGTATTAGTGTGGAAAAAACACTTTTCCCACTTGTGTTAGTGTTGAAAAACCACTTTTCGCACTTGTGTTGGTGCAGGAAACCACTTTTGCACTTGTATTAGTGTGGAAAAAACACTTTTCGCACTTGTGTTAGTGTTGATAAACCACTTTTCGCACTTGTGTTAGTGTTGAAAAACCACTTTTCGCACATTTGTTAGTGTTGAAAAACCACTTTTCGCACTTGTGTTGGTGCAGGAAACCACTTTTGCACTTGCATTAGTGTGGAAAAAACACTTTTTGCACTTGTGATAGTGTTGAAAAACCACCTTTCGCACTTGTGTTAGTGTTGAAAAATCACTTTTCGCACTTGTGTTGGTGCAGGAAACCACTTTTGCACTTGTATTAGTGTGGAAAAACCACTTTTCGCACTTGTGATAGTGTTGAAAAACCACTTTTCGCACTTGTGTTAGTGTTGAAAAACCACTTTTCGCACTTGTGTTGGTGCAGGAAACCACTTTTGCACTTGTATTAGTGTGGAAAAACCACTTTTCGCACTTGTGTTAGTGTTGATAAACCACTTTTAGCACTTGTGTTAGTGTTGAAAAACCACTTTTCGCACATTTGTTAGTGTTGAAAAACCACTTTTCGCACTTGTGTTGGTGCAGGAAACCACTTTTGCACTTGTATTAGTGTGGAAAAAACACTTTTTGCACTTGTGATAGTGTTGAAAAACCACCTTTCGCACTTGTGTTAGTGTTGAAAAATCACTTTTCGCACTTGTGTTGGTGCAGGAAACCACTTTTGCACTTGTATTAGTGTGGAAAAACCACTTTTCGCACTTGTGATAGTGTTGAAAAACCACTTTTCGCACTTGTGTTAGTGTTGAAAAACCACTTTTCGCACTTGTGTTGGTGCAGGAAACCACTTTTGCACTTGTATTAGTGTGGAAAAACCACTTTTCGCACTTGTGTTAGTGTTGATAAACCACTTTTCGCACTTGTGTTAGTGTTGAAAAACCACTTTTCGCACATTTGTTAGTGTTGAAAAACCACTTTTCGCACTTGTGTTTGTGCAGGAAACCACTTTTGCACTTGTATTAGTGTGGAAAAAACACTTTTCGCACTTGTGTTAGTGTTGATAAACCACTTTTAGCACTTGTGTTAGTGTTGAAAAACCACTTTTCGCACATTTGTTAGTGTTGAAAAACCACTTTTCGCACTTGTGTTGGTGCAGGAAACCACTTTTGCACTTGTATTAGTGTGGAAAAAACACTTTTTGCACTTGTGATAGTGTTGAAAAACCACTTTTCGCACTTGTGTTAGTGTTGAAAAACCACTTTTCGCACTTGTGTTAGTGTTGAAAAACCACTTTTCGCACATTTGTTAGTGTTGAAAAACCACTTTTCGCACTTGTGTTCGTGTTGAAAAACCACTTTTCGCACATTTGTTAGTGTTGAAAAAACACTTTTCGCACTTGTGTTGGTGCAGGAAACCACTTTTGCACTTGTATTAGTGTGGAAAAACCACTTTTCGCACTTGTGTTAGTGTTGAAAAACCACTTTTCGCATATTTGTTACTGTTGAAAAACCACTTTTCGCACTTGTGTTGGTGCAGGAAACCACTTTTGCACTTGTATTAGTGTGGAAAAAACACTTTTTGCACTTGTGATAGTGTTGAAAAACCACTTTTCGCACTTGTGTTAGTGTTGAAAAACCACTTTTCGCACTTGTGTTGGTGCAGGAAACCACTTTTGCACTTGTATTAGTGTGGAAAATCCACTTTTCGCACTTGTGTTAGTGTTGAAAAACCACTTTTCGCACTTGTGTTAGTGTTGAAAAACCACTTTTCGCACTTGTGTTGGTGCAGGGAACCACTTTTGCACTTGTATTAGTGTGGAAAAAACACTTTTTGCACTTGTGATAGTGTTGAAAAACCACTTTCACATTTGTGTTAGTGTTGAAAAACCACTTTTGGCACTTGTGTTAGTGTTGAAAAACCACTTTTCGCACTTGTGTTGGTGCAGGAAACCACTTTTGCACTTGTATTAGTGTGGAAAAACCACTTTTCGCACTTGTGTTAGTGTTGAAAAACCACTTTTCGCACTTGTGTTAGTGTTGTAAAACCACTTTTCGCACTTGTGTTAGTGTTGAAAAACCACTTTTCGCACTTGTGTTGGTGCAGGAAACCACTTTTGCACTTGTATTAGTGTGGAAAAAACACTTTTCCCACTTGTGTTAGTGTTGAAAAACCACTTTTCGCACTTGTGTTGGTGCAGGAAACCACTTTTGCACTTGTATTAGTGTGGAAAAAACACTTCGCACTTGTGTTAGTGTTGATAAACCACTTTTCGCACTTGTGTTAGTGTTGAAAAACCACCTTTCGCACATTTGTTAGTGTTGAAAAACCACTTTTCGCACTTGTGTTGGTGCAGGAAACCACTTTTGCACTTGCATTAGTGTGGAAAAAACACTTTTTGCACTTGTGATAGTGTTGAAAAACCACCTTTCGCACTTGTGTTAGTGTTGAAAAATCACTTTTCGCACTTGTGTTGGTGCAGGAAACCACTTTTGCACTTGTATTAGTGTGGAAAAACCACTTTTCGCACTTGTGATAGTGTTGAAAAACCACTTTTCGCACTAGTGTTAGTGTTGAAAAACCACTTTTCGCACATTTGTTAGTGTTGAAAAACCGCTTTTCGCACTTGTGTTGGTGCAGGAAACCACTTTTGCACTTGTATTAGTGTGGAAAAACCACTTTTCGCACTTGTGTTAGTGTTGATAAACCACTTTTCGCACTTGTGTTAGTGTTGAAAAACCACATTTCGCACATTTGTTAGTGTTGAAAAACCACTTTTCGCACTTGTGTTTGTGCAGGAAACCACTTTTGCACTTGTATTAGTGTGGAAAAAACACTTTTCGCACTTGTGTTAGTGTTGATAAACCACTTTTAGCACTTGTGTTAGTGTTGAAAAACCACTTTTCGCACATTTGTTAGTGTTGAAAAACCACTTTTCGCACTTGTGTTGGTGCAGGAAACCACTTTTGCACTTGTATTAGTGTGGAAAAAACACTTTTTGCACTTGTGATAGTGTTGAAAAACCACTTTTCGCACTTGTGTTAGTGTTGAAAAACCACTTTTCGCACTTGTGTTAGTGTTGAAAAACCACTTTTCGCACATTTGTTAGTGTTGAAAAACCACTTTTCGCACTTGTGTTAGTGTTGAAAAACCACTTTTCGCACATTTGTTAGTGTTGAAAAACCACTTTTCGCACTTGTGTTGGTGCAGGAAACCACTTTTGCACTTGCATTAGTGTGGAAAAAACACTTTTTGCACTTGTGATAGTGTTGAAAAACCACCTTTCGCACTTGTGTTAGTGTTGAAAAATCACTTTTCGCACTTGTGTTGGTGCAGGAAACCACTTTTGCACTTGTATTAGTGTGGAAAAACCACTTTTCGCACTTGTGATAGTGTTGAAAAACCACTTTTCGCACTTGTGTTAGTGTTGAAAAACCACTTTTCGCACTTGTGTTGGTGCAGGAAACCACTTTTGCACTTGTATTAGTGTGGAAAAACCACTTTTCGCACTTGTGTTAGTGTTGATAAACCACTTTTCGCACTTGTGTTAGTGTTGAAAAACCACTTTTCGCACATTTGTTAGTGTTGAAAAACCACTTTTCGCACTTGTGTTTGTGCAGGAAACCACTTGTGCACTTGTATTAGTGTGGAAAAAACACTTTTCGCACTTGTGTTAGTGTTGATAAACCACTTTTAGCACTTGTGTTAGTGTTGAAAAACCACTTTTCGCACATTTGTTAGTGTTGAAAAACCACTTTTCGCACTTGTGTTGGTGCAGGAAACCACTTTTGCACTTGTATTAGTGTGGAAAAAACACTTTTTGCACTTGTGATAGTGTTGAAAAACCACTTTTCGCACTTGTGTTAGTGTTGAAAAACCACTTTTCGCACTTGTGTTAGTGTTGAAAAACCACTTTTCGCACATTTGTTAGTGTTGAAAAACCACTTTTCGCACTTGTGTTAGTGTTGAAAAACCACTTTTCGCATATTTGTTACTGTTGAAAAACCACTTTTCGCACTTGTGTTGGTGCAGGAAACCACTTTTGCACTTGTATTAGTGTGGAAAAAACACTTTTTGCACTTGTGATAGTGTTGAAAAACCACTTTTCGCACTTGTGTTGGTGCAGGAAACCACTTTTGCACTTGTGTTGGTGCAGGAAACCACTTTTGCACTTGTATTAGTGTGGAAAAAACACTTTTTGCACTTGTGATAGTGTTGAAAAACCACTTTTCGCACTTGTGTTAGTGTTGAAAAACCACTTTTCGCACTTGTGTTGGTGCAGGAAACCACTTTTGCACTTGTATTAGTGTGGAAAAAACACTTTTCCCACTTGTGTTAGTGTTGAAAAACCACTTTTCGCACTTGTGTTGGTGCAGGAAACCACTTTTGCACTTGTATTAGTGTGGAAAAAACACTTTTCGCACTTGTGTTAGTGTTGATAAACCACTTTTCGCACTTGTGTTAGTGTTGAAAAACCACTTTTCGCACATTTGTTAGTGTTGAAAAACCACTTTTCGCACTTGTGTTGGTGCAGGAAACCACTTTTGCACTTGCATTAGTGTGGAAAAAACACTTTTTGCACTTGTGATAGTGTTGAAAAACCACCTTTCGCACTTGTGTTAGTGTTGAAAAATCACTTTTCGCACTTGTGTTGGTGCAGGAAACCACTTTTGCACTTGTATTAGTGTGGAAAAACCACTTTTCGCACTTGTGATAGTGTTGAAAAACCACTTTTCGCACTTGTGTTAGTGTTGAAAAACCACTTTTCGCACTTGTGTTGGTGCAGGAAACCACTTTTGCACTTGTATTAGTGTGGAAAAACCACTTTTCGCACTTGTGTTAGTGTTGATAAACCACTTTTAGCACTTGTGTTAGTGTTGAAAAACCACTTTTCGCACATTTGTTAGTGTTGAAAAACCACTTTTCGCACTTGTGTTGGTGCAGGAAACCACTTTTGCACTTGTATTAGTGTGGAAAAAACACTTTTTGCACTTGTGATAGTGTTGAAAAACCACTTTTCGCACTTGTGTTAGTGTTGAAAAACCACTTTTCGCACTTGTGTTGGTGCAGGAAACCACTTTTGCACTTGTATTGGTGTGGAAAAACCACTTTTCGTACTTGTGTTAGTGTTGAAAAACCACTTTTCGCACTTGTGTTAGTGTTGAAAAACCACTTTTCGCACTTGTGTTGGTGCAGGAAACCACTTTTGCACTTGTATTAGTGTGGAAAAACCACTTTTCGCACTTGCGTTAGTGTTGAAAAACCACTTTTCGCACTTGTGTTAGTGTTGTAAAACCACTTTTCGCACTTGTGTTAGTGTTGAAAAACCACTTTTCGCATATTTGTTACTGTTGAAAAACCACTTTTCGCACTTGTGTTGGTGCAGGAAACCACTTTTGCACTTGTATTAGTGTGGAAAAAACACTTTTTGCACTTGTGATAGTGTTGAAAAACCACTTTTCGCACTTGTGTTAGTGTTGAAAAACCACTTTTCGCACTTGTGTTGGTGCAGGAAACCACTTTTGCACTTGTATTAGTGTGGAAAATCCACTTTTCGCACTTGTGTTAGTGTTGAAAAACCACTTTTCGCACTTGTGTTAGTGTTGAAAAACCACTTTTCGCACTTATGTTGGTGCAGGAAAACAATTTTGCACTTGTATTAGTGTGGAAAAAACACTTTTTGCACTTGTGATAGTGTTGAAAAACCACTTTTCGCATTTGTGTTAGTGTTGAAAAACCACTTTTGGCACTTGTGTTAGTGTTGAAAAACCACTTTTCGCACTTGTGTTGGTGCAGGAAACCACTTTTGCACTTGTATTAGTGTGGAAAAACCACTTTTCGCACTTGTGTTAGTGTTGAAAAACCACTTTTCGCACTTGTGTTAGTGTTGTAAAACCACTTTTCGCACTTGTGTTAGTGTTGAAAAACCACTTTTCGCACTTGTGTTGGTGCAGGAAACCACTTTTGCACTTGTATTAGTGTGGAAAAACCACTTTTCGCACTTGTGTTAGTGTTGAAAAACCACTTTTCGCACTTGTGTTGGTACAGGAAAACAATTTTGCACTTGTATTAGTGTGGAAAAAACACTTTTTGCACTTGTGATAGTGTTGAAAAACCACTTTTCGCATTTGTGTTAGTGTTGAAAAACCACTTTTGGCACTTGTGTTAGTGTTGAAAAACCACTTTTCGCACTTGTGTTGGTGCAGGAAACCACTTTTGCACTTGTATTAGTGTGGAAAAACCACTTTTCGCACTTGTGTTAGTGTTGAAAAACCACTTTTCGCACTTGTGTTGGTGCAGGAAACCACTTTTGCACTTGTATTAGTGTGGAAAAACCACTTTTCGCACTTGCGTTAGTGTTGAAAAACCACTTTTCGCACTTGTGTTAGTGTTGTAAAACCACTTTTCGCACTTGTGTTAGTGTTGAAAAACCACTTTTCGCATATTTGTTACTGTTGAAAAACCACTTTTCGCACTTGTGTTGGTGCAGGAAACCACTTTTGCACTTGTATTAGTGTGGAAAAAACACTTTTTGCACTTGTGATAGTGTTGAAAAACCACTTTTCGCACTTGTGTTAGTGTTGAAAAACCACTTTTCGCACTTGTGTTGGTGCAGGAAACCACTTTTGCACTTGTATTAGTGTGGAAAATCCACTTTTCGCACTTGTGTTAGTGTTGAAAAACCACTTTTCGCACTTGTGTTAGTGTTGAAAAACCACTTTTCGCACTTATGTTGGTGCAGGAAAACAATTTTGCACTTGTATTAGTGTGGAAAAAACACTTTTTGCACTTGTGATAGTGTTGAAAAACCACTTTTCGCATTTGTGTTAGTGTTGAAAAACCACTTTTGGCACTTGTGTTAGTGTTGAAAAACCACTTTTCGCACTTGTGTTGGTGCAGGAAACCACTTTTGCACTTGTATTAGTGTGGAAAAACCACTTTTCGCACTTGTGTTAGTGTTGAAAAACCACTTTTCGCACTTGTGTTAGTGTTGTAAAACCACTTTTCGCACTTGTGTTAGTGTTGAAAAACCACTTGTCGCACTTGTGTTGGTGCAGGAAACCACTTTTGCACTTGTATTAGTGTGGAAAAACCACTTTTCGCACTTGTGTTAGTGTTGAAAAACCACTTTTCGCACTTGTGTTGGTACAGGAAAACAATTTTGCACTTGTATTAGTGTGGAAAAAACACTTTTTGCACTTGTGATAGTGTTGAAAAACCACTTTTCGCATTTGTGTTAGTGTTGAAAAACCACTTTTGGCACTTGTGTTAGTGTTGAAAAACCACTTTTCGCACTTGTGTTGGTGCAGGAAACCACTTTTGCACTTGTATTAGTGTGGAAAAACCACTTTTCGCACTTGTGTTAGTGTTGAAAAACCACTTTTCGCACTTGTGTTAGTGTTGTAAAACCACTTTTCGCACTTGTGTTAGTGTTGAAAAACCACTTTTCGCACTTGTGTTGGTGCAGGAAACCACTTTTGCACTTGTATTAGTGTGGAAAAAACACTTTTCGCACTTGTGTTAGTGTTGAAAAACCACTTTTCGCACTTGTGTTGGTGCAGGAAACCACTTTTGCACTTGTATTAGTGTGGAAAAAACACTTTTCGCACTTGTGTTAGTGTTGATAAACCACTTTTCGCACTTGTGTTAGTGTTGAAAAACCACTTTTCGCACATTTGTTAGTGTTGAAAAACCACTTTTCGCACTTGTGTTGGTGCAGGAAACCACTTTTGCACTTGCATTAGTGTGGAAAAAACACTTTTTGCACTTGTGATAGTGTTGAAAAACCACCTTTCGCACTTGTGTTAGTGTTGAAAAATCACTTTTCGCACTTGTGTTGGTGCAGGAAAGCACTTTTGCACTTGTATTAGTGTGGAAAAACCACTTTTCGCACTTGTGATAGTGTTGAAAAACCACTTTTCGCACTTGTGTTAGTGTTGAAAAACCACTTTTCGCACTTGTGTTGGTGCAGGAAACCACTTTTGCACTTGTATTAGTGTGGAAAAACCACTTTTCGCACTTGTGTTAGCGTTGATAAACCACTTTTCGCACTTGTGTTAGTGTTGAAAAACCACTTTTCGCACATTTGTTAGTGTTGAAAAACCACTTTTCGCACTTGTGTTGGTGCAGGAAACCACTTTTGCACTTGTATTAGTGTGGAAAAAACACTTTTCGCACTTGTGTTAGTGTTGATAAACCACTTTTAGCACTTGTGTTAGTGTTGAAAAACCACTTTTCGCACATTTGTTAGTGTTGAAAAACCACTTTTCGCACTTGTGTTGGTGCAGGAAACCACTTTTGCACTTGTATTAGTGTGGAAAAAACACTTTTTGCACTTGTGATAGTGTTGAAAAACCACTTTTCGCACTTGTGTTAGTGTTGAAAAACCACTTTTCGCACTTGTGTTGGTGCAGGAAACCACTTTTGCACTTGTATTGGTGTGGAAAAACCACTTTTCGTACTTGTGTTAGTGTTGAAAAACCACTTTTCGCACTTGTGTTAGTGTTGAAAAACCACTTTTCGCACTTGTGTTGGTGCAGGAAACCACTTTTGCACTTGTATTAGTGTGGAAAAACCACTTTTCGCACTTGCGTTAGTGTTGAAAAACCACTTTTCGCACTTGTGTTAGTGTTGTAAAACCACTTTTCGCACTTGTGTTAGTGTTGAAAAACCACTTTTCGCATATTTGTTACTGTTGAAAAACCACTTTTCGCACTTGTGTTGGTGCAGGAAACCACTTTTGCACTTGTATTAGTGTGGAAAAAACACTTTTTGCACTTGTGATAGTGTTGAAAAACCACTTTTCGCACTTGTGTTAGTGTTGAAAAACCACTTTTCGCACTTGTGTTGGTGCAGGAAACCACTTTTGCACTTGTATTAGTGTGGAAAAAACACTTTTTGCACTTGTGATAGTGTTGAAAAACCACTTTTCGCATTTGTGTTAGTGTTGAAAAACCACTTTTGGCACTTGTGTTAGTGTTGAAAAACCACTTTTCGCACTTGTGTTGGTGCAGGAAACCACTTTTGCACTTGTATTAGTGTGGAAAAACCACTTTTCGCACTTGTGTTAGTGTTGAAAAACCACTTTTCGCACTTGTGTTAGTGTTGTAAAACCACTTTTCGCACTTGTGTTAGTGTTGAAAAACCACTTTTCGCACTTGTGTTGGTGCAGGAAACCACTTTTGCACTTGTATTAGTGTGGAAAAACCACTTTTCGCACTTGTGTTAGTGTTGAAAAACCACTTTTCGCACTTGTGTTAGTGTTGTAAAACCACTTTTCGCACTTGTGTTAGTGTTGAAAAACCACTTTTCGCACTTGTGTTGGTGCAGGAAACCACTTTTGCACTTGTATTAGTGTGGAAAAAACACTTTTCGCACTTGTGTTAGTGTTGATAAACCACTTTTCGCACTTGTGTTAGTGTTGAAAAACCACTTTTCGCACATTTGTTAGTGTTGAATAACCACTTTTCGCACTTGTGTTGGTGCAGGAAACCACTTTTGCACTTGCATTAGTGTGGAAAAAACACTTTTTGCACTTGTGATAGTGTTGAAAAACCACTTTTCGCACTTATGTTAGTGTTGAAAAAACACTTTTCGCACTTGTGTTAGTGTTGATAAACCACTTTTCGCACTTGTGTTAGTGTTGAAAAACCACTTTTCGCACATTTGTTAGTGTTGAATAACCACTTTTCGCACTTGTGTTGGTGCAGGAAACCACTTTTGCACTTGCATTAGTGTGGAAAAAACACTTTTTGCACTTGTGATAGTGTTGAAAAAACACTTTTCGCACTTGTGTTAGTGTTGATAAACCACTTTTCGCACTTGTGTTAGTGTTGAAAAACCACTTTTCGCACCTGTGTTAGTGTTGAAAAACCACTTTTCGCACTTGTGTTAGTGTTGTAAAACCACTTTTCGCACTTGTGTTAGTGTTGAAAAACCACTTTTCGCACTTGTGTTGGTGCAGGAAACCACTTTTGCACTTGTATTAGTGTGGAAAAAACACTTTTCCCACTTGTGTTAGTGTTGAAAAACCACTTTTCGCACTTGTGTTGGTGCAGGAAACCACTTTTGCACTTGTATTAGTGTGGAAAAAACACTTTTCGCACTTGTGTTAATGTTGATAAACCACTTTTCGCACTTGTGTTAGTGTTGAAAAACCACTTTTCGCACTTGTGTTGGTGCAGAAAACCACTTTTGCACTTGTGTTAGTGTTGATAAACCACTTTTCGCACTTGTGTTAGTGTTGAAAAACCACTTTTCGCACATTTGTTAGTGTTGAAAAACCACTTTTCGCACTTGTGTTGGTGCAGGAAACCACTTTTGCACTTGCATTAGTGTGGAAAAAACACTTTTTGCACTTGTGATAGTGTTGAAAAACCACTTTTCGCACTTGTGTTAGTGTTGAAAAATCACTTTTCGCACTTGTGTTGGTGCAGGAAACCACTTTTGCACTTGTATTAGTGTGGAAAAACCACTTTTCGCACTTGTGATAGTGTTGAAAAACCACTTTTCGTACTTGTGTTAGTGTTGAAAAACCACTTTTCGCACTTGTGTTGGTGCAGGAAACCACTTTTGCACTTGTATTAGTGTGGAAAAACCACTTTTCGCACTTGTGTTAGTGTTGATAAACCACTTTTCGCACTTGTGTTAGTGTTGAAAAACCACTTTTTGCACATTTGTTAGTGTTGAAAAACCACTTTTCGCACTTGTGTTGGTGCAGGAAACCACTTTTGCACTTGTATTAGTGTGGAAAAAACACTTTTCGCACTTGTGTTAGTGTTGATAAACCACTTTTAGCACTTGTGTTAGTGTTGAAAAACCACTTTTCACACATTTGTTAGTGTTGAAAAACCACTTTTCGCACTTGTGTTGGTGCAGGAAACCACTTTTGCACTTGTATTAGTGTGGAAAAACCACTTTTCGCACTTGTGTTAGTGTTGAAAAACCACTTTTCGCACTTGTGTTAGTGTTGTAAAACCACTTTTCGCACTTGTGTTAGTGTTGAAAAACCACTTTTTGCACTTGTGTTGGTGCAGGAAACCACTTTTGCACTTGTATTAGTGTGGAAAAAACACTTTTCGCACTTGTGTTAGTGTTGAAAAACCACTTTTCGCACTTGTGTTGGCTGCAGGAAACCACTTTTGCACTTGTATTAGTGTGGAAAAAACACTTTTCGCACTTGTGTTAGTGTTGATAAACCACTTTTCGCACTTGTGTTAGTGTTGAAAAACCACTTTTCGCACATTTGTTAGTGTTGAAAAACCACTTTTCGCACTTGTGTTGGTGCAGGAAACCACTTTTGCACTTGCATTAGTGTGGAAAAAACACTTTTTGCACTTGTGATAGTGTTGAAAAACCACTTTTAACACTTGTGTTAGTGTTGAAAAATCACTTTTCGCACTTCTGTTGGTGCAGGAAACCACTTTTGCACTTGTATTAGTGTGGAAAAACCACTTTTCGCACTTGTGTTAGTGTTGATAAACCACTTTTCGCACTTGTGTTAGTGTTGAAAAACCACTTTTCGCACTTGTGTTGGTGCAGGAAACCACTTTTGCACTTGTGTTAGTGTTGAAAAACCACTTTTCGCACATTTGTTAGTGTTGAAAAACCACTTTTCGCACTTGTGTTGGTGCAGGAAACCACTTTTGCACTTGTATTAGTGTGGAAAAACACTTTTTGCACTTGTGATAGTGTTGAAAAACCACTTTTTGCACTTGTGTTAGTGTTGAAAAACCACTTTTCGCACTTGTGTTGGTGCAGGAAACCACTTTTGCACTTGTATTAGTGTGGAAAAACCACTTTTCGTACTTGTGTTAGTGTTGAAAAACCACTTTTCGCACTTGTGTTAGTGTTGAAAAACCACTTTTCGCACTTGTGTTGGTGCAGGAAACCACTTTTGCACTTGTATTAGTGTGGAAAAACCACTTTTCGCACTTGTGTTAGTGTTGAAAAACCACTTTTAGCACTTGTGTTAGTGTTGTAAAACCACTTTTCGCACTTGTGTTAGTGTTGAAAAACCACTTTTCGCACTTGTGTTGGTGCAGGAACCCACTTTTGCACTTGTATTAGTGTGGAACAAACACTTTTCGCACTTGTGTTAGTGTTGATAAACCACTTTTCGCACTTGTGTTAGTGTTGAAAAACCACTTTTCACATATTTGTTACTGTTGAAAAACCACTTTTCGCACTTGTGTTGGTGCAGGAAACCACTTTTGCACTTGTATTAGTGTGGAAAATCCACTTTTTGCACTTGTGTTAGTGTTGAAAAACCACTTTTCGCACTTGTGTTAGTGTTGAAAAACCACTTTTCGCACTTGTGTTGGTGCAGGGAACCACTTTTGCACTTGTATTAGTGTGGAAAAAACACTTTTTGCACTTGTGATAGTGTTGAAAAACCACTTTTCGCATTTGTGTTAGTGTTGAAAAATCACTTTTCGCACTTGTGTTGGTGCAGGAAACCACTTTTGCACTTGTATTAGTGTGGAAAAACCACTTTTCGCACTTGTGATAGTGTTGAAAAACCACTTTTCGCACTTGTGTTAGTGTTGAAAAACCACTTTTCGCACTTGTGTTGGTGCAGGAAACCACTTTTGCACTTGTATTAGTGTGGAAAAACCACTTTTCGCACTTGTGTTAGTGTTGATAAACCACTTTTCGCACTTGTGTTAGTGTTGAAAAACCACTTTTTGCACATTTGTTAGTGTTGAAAAACCACTTTTCGCACTTGTGTTGGTGCAGGAAACCACTTTTGCACTTGTATTAGTGTGGAAAAAACACTTTTCGCACTTGTGTTAGTGTTGATAAACCACTTTTAGCACTTGTGTTAGTGTTGAAAAACCACTTTTCGCACATTTGTTAGTGTTGAAAAACCACTTTTCGCACTTGTGTTGGTGCAGGAAACCACTTTTGCACTTGTATTAGTGTGGAAAAACCACTTTTCGCACTTGTGTTAGTGTTGAAAAACCACTTTTCGCACTTGTGTTAGTGTTGTAAAACCACTTTTCGCACTTGTGTTAGTGTTGAAAAACCACTTTTCGCACTTGTGTTGGTGCAGGAAACCACTTTTGCACTTGTATTAGTGTGGAAAAAACACTTTTCGCACTTGTGTTAGTGTTGAAAAACCACTTTTCGCACTTGTGTTGGCTGCAGGAAACCACTTTTGCACTTGTATTAGTGTGGAAAAAACACTTTTCGCACTTGTGTTAGTGTTGATAAACCACTTTTCGCACTTGTGTTAGTGTTGAAAAACCACTTTTCGCACATTTGTTAGTGTTGAAAAACCACTTTTCGCACTTGTGTTGGTGCAGGAAACCACTTTTGCACTTGCATTAGTGTGGAAAAAACACTTTTTGCACTTGTGATAGTGTTGAAAAACCACTTTTAACACTTGTGTTAGTGTTGAAAAATCACTTTTCGCACTTGTGTTGGTGCAGGAAACCACTTTTGCACTTGTATTAGTGTGGAAAACCACTTTTCGCACTTGTGTTAGTGTTGATAAACCACTTTTCGCACTTGTGTTAGTGTTGAAAAACCACTTTTCGCACTTGTGTTGGTGCAGGAAACCACTTTTGCACTTGTGTTAGTGTTGAAAAACCACTTTTCGCACATTTGTTAGTGTTGAAAAACCACTTTTCGCACTTGTGTTGGTGCAGGAAACCACTTTTGCACTTGTATTAGTGTGGAAAAAACACTTTTTGCACTTGTGATAGTGTTGAAAAACCACTTTTTGCACTTGTGTTAGTGTTGAAAAACCACTTTTCGCACTTGTGTTGGTGCAGGAAACCACTTTTGCACTTGTATTAGTGTGGATAAACCACTTTTCGTACTTGTGTTAGTGTTGAAAAACCACTTTTCGCACTTGTGTTAGTGTTGAAAAACCACTTTTCGCACTTGTGTTGGTGCAGGAAACCACTTTTGCACTTGTATTAGTGTGGAAAAACCACTTTTCGCACTTGTGTTAGTGTTGAAAAACCACTTTTAGCACTTGTGTTAGTGTTGTAAAACCACTTTTCGCACTTGTGTTAGTGTTGAAAAACCACTTTTCGCACTTGTGTTGGTGCAGGAAACCACTTTTGCACTTGTATTAGTGTGGAACAAACACTTTTCGCACTTGTGTTAGTGTTGATAAACCACTTTTCGCACTTGTGTTAGTGTTGAAAAACCACTTTTCGCATATTTGTTACTGTTGAAAAACCACTTTTTGCACTTGTGTTGGTGCAGGAAACCACTTTTGCACTTGTATTAGCGTGGAAAAAACACTTTTTGCACTTGTGATAGTGTTGAAAAACCACTTTTCGCACTTGTGTTAGTGTTGAAAAACCACTTTTCGCACTTGTGTTGGTGCAGGAAACCACTTTTGCACTTGTATTAGTGTGGAAAATCCACTTTTTGCACTTGTGTTAGTGTTGAAAACCACTTTTCGCACTTGTGTTAGTGTTGAAAAACCACTTTTCGCACTTGTGTTGGTGCAGGGAACCACTTTTGCACTTGTATTAGTGTGGAAAAAACACTTTTTGCACTTGTGATAGTGTTGAAAAACCACTTTTCGCATTTGTGTTAGTGTTGAAAAACCACTTTTGGCACTTGTGTTAGTGTTGAAAAACCACTTTTCGCACATGTGTTGGTGCAGGAAACCACTTTTGCACTTGTATTAGTGTGGAAAAACCACTTTTCGCACTTGTGTTAGTGTTGAAAAACCACTTTTCGCACTTGTGTTAGTGTTGTAAAACCACTTTTCGCACTTGTGTTAGTGTTGAAAAACCACTTTTCGCACTTGTGTTGGTGCAGGAAACCACTTTTGCACTTGTATTAGTGTGGAAAAAACACTTTTCCCACTTGTGTTAGTGTTGAAAAACCACTTTTCGCACTTGTGTTGGTGCAGGAAACCACTTTTGCACTTGTATTAGTGTGGAAAAAACACTTTTCGCACTTGTGTTAGTGTTGATAAACCACTTTTCGCACTTGTGTTAGTGTTGAAAAACCACTTTTCGCACATTTGTTAGTGTTGAAAAACCACTTTTCGCACTTGTGTTGGTGCAGGAAACCACTTTTGCACTTGCATTAGTGTGGAAAAAACACTTTTTGCACTTGTGATAGTGTTGAAAAACCACCTTTCGCACTTGTGTTAGTGTTGAAAAATCACTTTTCACACTTGTGTTGGTGCAGGAAACCACTTTTGCACTTGTATTAGTGTGGAAAAACCACTTTTCGCACTTGTGATAGTGTTGAAAAACCACTTTTCGCACTTGTGTTAGTGTTGAAAAACCACTTTTCGCACTTGTGTTGGTGCAGGAAACCACTTTTGCACTTGTATTAGTGTGGAAAAACCACTTTTCGCACTTGTGTTAGTGTTGATAAACCACTTTTCGCACTTGTGTTAGTGTTGAAAAACCACTTTTCGCACATTTGTTAGTGTTGAAAAACCACTTTTCGCACTTGTGTTTGTGCAGGAAACCACTTGTGCACTTGTATTAGTGTGGAAAAAACACTTTTCGCACTTGTGTTAGTGTTGATAAACCACTTTTAGCACTTGTGTTAGTGTTGAAAAACCACTTTTCCCACATTTGTTAGTGTTGAAAAACCACTTTTCGCACTTGTGTTGGTGCAGAAAACCACTTTTGCACTTGTATTAGTGTGGAAAAAACACTTTTTGCACTTGTGATAGTGTTGAAAAACCACTTTTCGCACTTGTGTTAGTGTTGAAAAACCACTTTTCGCACTTGTGTTAGTGTTGAAAAACCACTTTTCGCATATTTGTTACTGTTGAAAAACCACTTTTCGCACTTGTGTTGGTGCAGGAAACCACTTTTGCACTTGTATTAGTGTGGAAAAAACACTTTTTGCACTTGTGATAGTGTTGAAAAACCACTTTTCGCACTTGTGTTAGTGTTGAAAAACCACTTTTCGCACTTGTGTTGGTGCAGGAAACCACTTTTGCACTTGTATTAGTGTGGAAAAAACACTTTTCCCACTTGTGTTAGTGTTGAAAAACCACTTTTCGCACTTGTGTTGGTGCAGGAAAACACTTTTGCACTTGTATTAGTGTGGAAAAAACACTTTTCGCACTTGTGTTAGTGTTGATAAACCACTTTTCGCACTTGTGTTAGTGTTGAAAAACCACTTTTCGCACATTTGTTAGTGTTGAAAAACCACTTTTCGCACTTGTGTTGGTGCAGGAAACCACTTTTGCACTTGCATTAGTGTGGAAAAAACACTTTTTGCACTTGTGATAGTGTTGAAAAACCACCTTTCGCACTTGTGTTAGTGTTGAAAAATCACTTTTCGCACTTGTGTTGGTGCAGGAAACCACTTTTGCACTTGTATTAGTGTGGAAAAACCACTTTTCGCACTTGTGATAGTGTTGAAAAACCACTTTTCGCACTTGTGTTAGTGTTGAAAAACCACTTTTCGCACTTGTGTTGGTGCAGGAAACCACTTTTGCACTTGTATTAGTGTGGAAAAACCACTTTTCGCACTTGTGTTAGTGTTGATAAACCACTTTTCGCACTTGTGTTAGTGTTGAAAAACCACTTTTCGCACATTTGTTAGTGTTGAAAAACCACTTTTCGCACTTGTGTTTGTGCAGGAAACCACTTTTGCACTTGTATTAGTGTGGAAAAAACACTTTTCGCACTTGTGTTAGTGTTGATAAACCACTTTTAGCACTTGTGTTAGTGTTGAAAAACCACTTTTCGCACATTTGTTAGTGTTGAAAAACCACTTTTCGCACTTGTGTTGGTGCAGGAAACCACTTTTGCACTTGTATTAGTGTGGAAAAAACACTTTTTGCACTTGTGATAGTGTTGAAAAACCACTTTTCGCACTTGTGTTAGTGTTGAAAAACCACTTTTCGCACTTGTGTTAGTGTTGAAAAACCACTTTTCGCACATTTGTTAGTGTTGAAAAACCACTTTTCGCACTTGTGTTCGTGTTGAAAAACCACTTTTCGCACATTTGTTAGTGTTGAAAAAACACTTTTCGCACTTGTGTTGGTGCAGGAAACCACTTTTGCACTTGTATTAGTGTGGAAAAACCACTTTTCGCACTTGTGTTAGTGTTGAAAAACCACTTTTCGCATATTTGTTACTGTTGAAAAACCACTTTTCGCACTTGTGTTGGTGCAGGAAACCACTTTTGCACTTGTATTAGTGTGGAAAAAACACTTTTTGCACTTGTGATAGTGTTGAAAAACCACTTTTCGCACTTGTGTTAGTGTTGAAAAACCACTTTTCGCACTTGTGTTGGTGCAGGAAACCACTTTTGCACTTGTATTAGTGTGGAAAATCCACTTTTCGCACTTGTGTTAGTGTTGAAAAACCACTTTTCGCACTTGTGTTAGTGTTGAAAAACCACTTTTCGCACTTGTGTTGGTGCAGGGAACCACTTTTGCACTTGTATTAGTGTGGAAAAAACACTTTTTGCACTTCTGATAGTGTTGAAAAACCACTTTCACATTTGTGTTAGTGTTGAAAAACCACTTTTGGCACTTGTGTTAGTGTTGAAAAACCACTTTTCGCACTTGTGTTGGTGCAGGAAACCACTTTTGCACTTGTATTAGTGTGGAAAAACCACTTTTCGCACTTGTGTTAGTGTTGAAAAACCACTTTTCGCACTTGTGTTAGTGTTGTAAAACCACTTTTCGCACTTGTGTTAGTGTTGAAAAACCACTTTTCGCACTTGTGTTGGTGCAGGAAACCACTTTTGCACTTGTATTAGTGTGGAAAAAACACTTTTCCCACTTGTGTTAGTGTTGAAAAACCACTTTTCGCACTTGTGTTGGTGCAGGAAACCACTTTTGCACTTCTATTAGTGTGGAAAAAACACTTTTCGCACTTGTGTTAGTGTTGATAAACCACTTTTCGCACTTGTGTTAGTGTTGAAAAACCACCTTTCGCACATTTGTTAGTGTTGAAAAACCACTTTTCGCACTTGTGTTGGTGCAGGAAACCACTTTTGCACTTGCATTAGTGTGGAAAAAACACTTTTTGCACTTGTGATAGTGTTGAAAAACCACCTTTCGCACTTGTGTTAGTGTTGAAAAATCACTTTTCGCACTTGTGTTGGTGCAGGAAACCACTTTTGCACTTGTATTAGTGTGGAAAAACCACTTTTCGCACTTGTGATAGTGTTGAAAAACCACTTTTCGCACATTTGTTAGTGTTGAAAAACCACTTTTCGCACATTTGTTAGTGTTGAAAAACCACTTTTCGCACTTGTGTTGGTGCAGGAAACCACTTTTGCACTTGTATTAGTGTGGAAAAACCACTTTTCGCACTTGTGTTAGTGTTGATAAACCACTTTTCGCACTTGTGTTAGTGTTGAAAAACCACATTTCGCACATTTGTTAGTGTTGAAAAACCACTTTTCGCACTTGTGTTTGTGCAGGAAACCACTTTTGCACTTGTATTAGTGTGGAAAAAACACTTTTCGCACTTGTGTTAGTGTTGATAAACCACTTTTAGCACTTGTGTTAGTGTTGAAAAACCACTTTTCGCACATTTGTTAGTGTTGAAAAACCACTTTTCGCACTTGTGTTGGTGCAGGAAACCACTTTTGCACTTGTATTAGTGTGGAAAAAACACTTTTTGCACTTGTGATAGTGTTGAAAAACCACTTTTCGCACTTGTGTTAGTGTTGAAAAACCACTTTTCGCACTTGTGTTAGTGTTGAAAAACCACTTTTCGCACATTTGTTAGTGTTGAAAAACCACTTTTCGCACTTGTGTTAGTGTTGAAAAACCACTTTTCGCACATTTGTTAGTGTTGAAAAACCACTTTCGCACTTGTGTTGGTGCAGGAAACCACTTTTGCACTTGCATTAGTGTGGAAAAAACACTTTTTGCACTTGTGATAGTGTTGAAAAACCACCTTTTGCACTTGTGTTAGTGTTGAAAAATCACTTTTTGCACATGTGTTGGTGCAGGAAACCACTTTTGCACTTGTATTAGTGTGGAAAAACCACTTTTCGCACTTGTGATAGTGTTGAAAACCCACTTTTCGCACTTGTGTTAGTGTTGAAAAACCACTTTTCGCACTTGTGTTGGTGCAGGAAACCACTTTTGCACTTGTATTAGTGTGGAAAAACCACTTTTCGCACTTGTGTTAGTGTTGATAAACCACTTTTCGCACTTGTGTTAGTGTTGAAAAACCACTTTTCGCACATTTGTTAGTGTTGAAAAACCACTTTTCGCACTTGTGTTTGTGCAGGAAACCACTTGTGCACTTGTATTAGTGTGGAAAAAACACTTTTCGCACTTGTGTTAGTGTTGATAAACCACTTTTAGCACTTGTGTTAGTGTTGAAAAACCACTTTTCGCACATTTGTTAGTGTTGAAAAACCACTTTTCGCACTTGTGTTGGTGCAGGAAACCACTTTTGCACTTGTATTAGTGTGGAAAAAACACTTTTTGCACTTGTGATAGTGTTGAAAAACCACTTTTCGCACTTGTGTTAGTGTTGAAAAACCACTTTTCGCACTTGTGTTAGTGTTGAAAAACCACTTTTCGCACATTTGTTAGTGTTGAAAAACCACTTTTCGCACTTGTGTTAGTGTTGAAAAACCACTTTTCGCATATTTGTTACTGTTGAAAAACCACTTTTCGCACTTGTGTTGGTGCAGGAAACCACTTTTGCACTTGTATTAGTGTGGAAAAAACACTTTTGCACTTGTGATAGTGTTGAAAAACCACTTTTCGCACTTGTGTTGGTGCAGGAAACCACTTTTGCACTTGTGTTGGTGCAGGAAACCACTTTTGCACTTGTATTAGTGTGGAAAAAACACTTTTTGCACTTGTGATAGTGTTGAAAAACCACTTTTCGCACTTGTGTTAGTGTTGAAAAACCACTTTTCGCACTTGTGTTGGTGCAGGAAACCACTTTTGCACTTGTATTAGTGTGGAAAAAACACTTTTCCCACTTGTGTTAGTGTTGAAAAACCACTTTTCGCACTTGTGTTGGTGCAGGAAACCACTTTTGCACTTGTATTAGTGTGGAAAAAACACTTTTCGCACTTGTGTTAGTGTTGATAAACCACTTTTCGCACTTGTGTTAGTGTTGAAAAACCACTTTTCGCACATTTGTTAGTGTTGAAAAACCACTTTTCGCACTTGTGTTGGTGCAGGAAACCACTTTTGCACTTGCATTAGTGTGGAAAAAAACACTTTTTGCACTTGTGATAGTGTTGAAAAACCACCTTTCGCACTTGTGTTAGTGTTGAAAAATCACTTTTCGCACTTGTGTTGGTGCAGGAAACCACTTTTGCACTTGTATTAGTGTGGAAAAACCACTTTTCGCACTTGTGATAGTGTTGAAAAACCACTTTTCGCACTTGTGTTAGTGTTGAAAAACCACTTTTCGCACTTGTGTTGGTGCAGGAAACCACTTTTGCACTTGTATTAGTGTGGAAAAACCACTTTTCGCACTTGTGTTAGTGTTGATAAACCACTTTTCGCACTTGTGTTAGTGTTGAAAAACCACTTTTCGCACATTTGTTAGTGTTGAAAAACCACTTTTCGCACTTGTGTTTGTGCAGGAAACCACTTTTGCACTTGTATTAGTGTGGAAAAAACACTTTTCGCACTTGTGTTAGTGTTGATAAACCACTTTTAGCACTTGTGTTAGTGTTGAAAAACCACTTTTCGCACATTTGTTAGTGTTGAAAAACCACTTTTCGCACTTGTGTTGGTGCAGGAAACCACTTTTGCACTTGTATTAGTGTGGAAAAAACACTTTTTGCACTTGTGATAGTGTTGAAAAACCACTTTTCACACTTGTGTTAGTGTTGAAAAACCACTTTTCGCACTTGTGTTAGTGTTGAAAAACCACTTTTCGCACATTTGTTAGTGTTGAAAAACCACTTTTCGCACTTGTGTTCGTGTTGAAAAACCACTTTTCGCACATTTGTTAGTGTTGAAAAAACACTTTTCGCACTTGTGTTGGTGCAGGAAACCACTTTTGCACTTGTATTAGTGTGGAAAAACCACTTTTCGCACTTGTGTTAGTGTTGAAAAACCACTTTTCGCATATTTGTTACTGTTGAAAAACCACTTTTCGCACTTGTGTTGGTGCAGGAAACCACTTTTGCACTTGTATTAGTGTGGAAAAAACACTTTTTGCACTTGTGATAGTGTTGAAAAACCACTTTTCGCACTTGTGTTAGTGTTGAAAAACCACTTTTCGCACTTGTGTTGGTGCAGGAAACCACTTTTGCACTTGTATTAGTGTGGAAAATCCACTTTTCGCACTTGTGTTAGTGTTGAAAAACCACTTTTCGCACTTGTGTTAGTGTTGAAAAACCACTTTTCGCACTTGTGTTGGTGCAGGGAACCACTTTTGCACTTGTATTAGTGTGGAAAAAACACTTTTTGCACTTGTGATAGTGTTGAAAAACCACTTTCACATTTGTGTTAGTGTTGAAAAACCACTTTTGGCACTTGTGTTAGTGTTGAAAAACCACTTTTCGCACTTGTGTTGGTGCAGGAAACCACTTTTGCACTTGTATTAGTGTGGAAAAACCACTTTTCGCACTTGTGTTAGTGTTGAAAAACCACTTTTCGCACTTGTGTTAGTGTTGTAAAACCACTTTTCGCACTTGTGTTAGTGTTGAAAAACCACTTTTCGCACTTGTGTTGGTGCAGGAAACCACTTTTGCACTTGTATTAGTGTGGAAAAAACACTTTTCCCACTTGTGTTAGTGTTGAAAAACCACTTTTCGCACTTGTGTTGGTGCAGGAAACCACTTTTGCACTTGTATTAGTGTGGAAAAAACACTTTTCGCACTTGTGTTAGTGTTGATAAACCACTTTTCGCACTTGTGTTAGTGTTGAAAAACCACCTTTCGCACATTTGTTAGTGTTGAAAAACCACTTTTCGCACTTGTGTTGGTGCAGGAAACCACTTTTGCACTTGCATTAGTGTGGAAAAACACTTTTTGCACTTGTGATAGTGTTGAAAAACCACCTTTCGCACTTGTGTTAGTGTTGAATAATCACTTTTCGCACATGTGTTGGTGCAGGAAACCACTTTTGCACTTGTATTAGTGTGGAAAAACCACTTTTCGCACTTGTGATAGTGTTGAAAAACCACTTTTCGCACTAGTGTTAGTGTTGAAAAACCACTTTTCGCACATTTGTTAGTGTTGAAAAACCGCTTTTCGCACTTGTGTTGGTGCAGGAAACCACTTTTGCACTTGTATTAGTGTGGAAAAACCACTTTTCGCACTTGTGTTGTGTTGATAAACCACTTTTCGCACTTGTGTTAGTGTTGAAAAACCACATTTCGCACATTTGTTAGTGTTGAAAAACCACTTTTCGCACTTGTGTTTGTGCAGGAAACCACTTTTGCACTTGTATTAGTGTGGAAAAAACACTTTTCCCACTTGTGTTAGTGTTGAAAAACCACTTTTCGCACTTGTGTTGGTGCAGGAAACCACTTTTGCACTTGTATTAGTGTGGAAAAACCACTTTTCGCACTTGTGATAGTGTTGAAAAACCACTTTTCGCACTAGTGTTAGTGTTGAAAAACCACTTTTCGCACATTTGTTAGTGTTGAAAAACCGCTTTTCGCACTTGTGTTGGTGCAGGAAACCACTTTTGCACTTGTATTAGTGTGGAAAAAACACTTTTCCCACTTGTGTTAGTGTTGAAAAACCACTTTTCGCACTTGTGTTGGTGCAGGAAACCACTTTTGCACTTGTATTAGTGTGGAAAAAACACTTTTCGCACTTGTGTTAGTGTTGATAAACCACTTTTCGCACTTGTGTTAGTGTTGAAAAACCACTTTTCGCACATTTGTTAGTGTTGAAAAACCACTTTTCGCACTTGTGTTGGTGCAGGAAACCACTTTTGCACTTGCATTAGTGTGGAAAAAACACTTTTTGCACTTGTGATAGTGTTGAAAAACCACCTTTCGCACTTGTGTTAGTGTTGAAAAATCACTTTTCGCACTTGTGTTGGTGCAGGAAACCACTTTTGCACTTGTATTAGTGTGGAAAAACCACTTTTCGCACTTGTGATAGTGTTGAAAAACCACTTTTCGCACTTGTGTTAGTGTTGAAAAACCACTTTTCGCACTTGTGTTGGTGCAGGAAACCACTTTTGCACTTGTATTAGTGTGGAAAAACCACTTTTCGCACTTGTGTTAGTGTTGATAAACCACTTTTCGCACTTGTGTTAGTGTTGAAAAACCACTTTTCGCACATTTGTTAGTGTTGAAAAACCACTTTTCGCACTTGTGTTTGTGCAGGAAACCACTTGTGCACTTGTATTAGTGTGGAAAAAACACTTTTCGCACTTGTGTTAGTGTTGATAAACCACTTTTAGCACTTGTGTTAGTGTTGAAAAACCACTTTTCGCACATTTGTTAGTGTTGAAAAACCACTTTTCGCACTTGTGTTGGTGCAGGAAACCACTTTTGCACTTGTATTAGTGTGGAAAAAACACTTTTTGCACTTGTGATAGTGTTGAAAAACCACTTTTCGCACTTGTGTTAGTGTTGAAAAACCACTTTTCGCACTTGTGTTAGTGTTGAAAAACCACTTTTCGCACATTTGTTAGTGTTGAAAAACCACTTTTCGCACTTGTGTTAGTGTTGAAAAACCACTTTTCGCATATTTGTTACTGTTGAAAAACCACTTTTCGCACTTGTGTTGGTGCAGGAAACCACTTTTGCACTTGTATTAGTGTGGAAAAAACACTTTTTGCACTTGTGATAGTGTTGAAAAACCACTTTTCGCACTTGTGTTAGTGTTGAAAAACCACTTTTCGCACTTGTGTTGGTGCAGGAAACCACTTTTGCACTTGTATTAGTGTGGAAAAAACACTTTTCCCACTTGTGTTAGTGTTGAAAAACCACTTTTCGCACTTGTGTTGGTGCAGGAAACCACTTTTGCACTTGTATTAGTGTGGAAAAAACACTTTTCGCACTTGTGTTAGTGTTGATAAACGACTTTTCACACTTGTGTTAGTGTTGAAAAACCACTTTTCGCACATTTGTTAGTGTTGAGAAACCACTTTTCGCACTTGTGTTGGTGCAGGAAACCACTTTTGCACTTGCATTAGTGTGGAAAAAACACTTTTTGCACTTGTGATAGTGTTGAAAAACCACCTTTCGCACTTGTGTTAGTGTTGAAAAATCACTTTTCGCACTTGTGTTGGTGCAGGAAACCACTTTTGCACTTGTATTAGTGTGGAAAAACCACTTTTCGCACTTGTGATAGTGTTGAAAAACCACTTTTCGCACTTGTGTTAGTGTTGAAAAACCACTTTTCGCACTTGTGTTGGTGCAGGAAACCACTTTTGCACTTGTATTAGTGTGGAAAAACCACTTTTCACACTTGTGTTAGTGTTGATAAACCACTTTTCGCACTTGTGTTAGTGTTGAAAAACCACTTTTCGCACATTTGTTAGTGTTGAAAAACCACTTTTCGCACTTGTGTTTGTGCAGGAAACCACTTTTGCACTTGTATTAGTGTGGAAAAAACACTTTTCGCACTTGTGTTAGTGTTGATAAACCACTTTTAGCACTTGTGTTAGTGTTGAAAAACCACTTTTCGCACATTTGTTAGTGTTGAAAAACCACTTTTCGCACTTGTGTTGGTGCAGGAAACCACTTTTGCACTTGTATTAGTGTGGAAAAAACACTTTTTGCACTTGTGATAGTGTTGAAAAACCACTTTTCGCACTTGTGTTAGTGTTGAAAAACCACTTTTCGCACTTGTGTTAGTGTTGAAAAACCACTTTTCGCACATTTGTTAGTGTTGAAAAACCACTTTTCGCACTTGTGTTCGTGTTGAAAAACCACTTTTCGCACATTTGTTAGTGTTGAAAAAACACTTTTCGCACTTGTGTTGGTGCAGGAAACCACTTTTGCACTTGTATTAGTGTGGAAAAACCACTTTTCGCACTTGTGTTAGTGTTGAAAAACCACTTTTCGCATATTTGTTACTGTTGAAAAACCACTTTTCGCACTTGTGTTGGTGCAGGAAACCACTTTTGCACTTGTATTAGTGTGGAAAAAACACTTTTTGCACTTGTGATAGTGTTGAAAAACCACTTTTCGCACTTGTGTTAGTGTTGAAAAACCACTTTTCGCACTTGTGTTGGTGCAGGAAACCACTTTTGCACTTGTATTAGTGTGGAAAATCCACTTTTCGCACTTGTGTTAGTGTTGAAAAACCACTTTTCGCACTTGTGTTAGTGTTGAAAAACCACTTTTCGCACTTGTGTTGGTGCAGGGAACCACTTTTGCACTTGTATTAGTGTGGAAAAAACACTTTTTGCACTTGTGATAGTGTTGAAAAACCACTTTCACATTTGTGTTAGTGTTGAAAAACCACTTTTGGCACTTGTGTTAGTGTTGAAAAACCACTTTTCGCACTTGTGTTGGTGCAGGAAACCACTTTTGCACTTGTATTAGTGTGGAAAAACCACTTTTCGCACTTGTGTTAGTGTTGAAAAACCACTTTTCGCACTTGTGTTAGTGTTGTAAAACCACTTTTCGCACTTGTGTTAGTGTTGAAAAACCACTTTTCGCACTTGTGTTGGTGCAGGAAACCACTTTTGCACTTGTATTAGTGTGGAAAAAACACTTTTCCCACTTGTGTTAGTGTTGAAAAACCACTTTTCGCACTTGTGTTGGTGCAGGAAACCACTTTTGCACTTGTATTAGTGTGGAAAAAACACTTTTCGCACTTGTGTTAGTGTTGATAAACCACTTTTCGCACTTGTGTTAGTGTTGAAAAACCACCTTTCGCACATTTGTTAGTGTTGAAAAACCACTTTTCGCACTTGTGTTGGTGCAGGAAACCACTTTTGCACTTGCATTAGTGTGGAAAAAACACTTTTTGCACTTGTGATAGTGTTGAAAAACAACCTTTCGCACTTGTGTTAGTGTTGAAAAATCACTTTTCGCACTTGTGTTGGTGCAGGAAACCACTTTTGCACTTGTATTAGTGTGGAAAAACCACTTTTCGCACTTGTGATAGTGTTGAAAAACCACTTTTCGCACTAGTGTTAGTGTTGAAAAACCACTTTTCGCACATTTGTTAGTGTTGAAAAACCGCTTTTCGCACTTGTGTTGGTGCAGGAAACCACTTTTGCACTTGTATTAGTGTGGAAAAACCACTTTTCGCACTTGTGTTAGTGTTGATAAACCACTTTTCGCACTTGTGTTAGTGTTGAAAAACCACATTTCGCACATTTGTTAGTGTTGAAAAACCACTTTTCGCACTTGTGTTTGTGCAGGAAACCACTTTTGCACTTGTATTAGTGTGGAAAAAACACTTTTCGCACTTGTGTTAGTGTTGATAAACCACTTTTAGCACTTGTGTTGGTGCAGGAAACCACTTTTGCACTTGTGATAGTGTTGAAAAACCACTTTTCGCACTTGTGTTAGTGTTGAAAAACCACTTTTCGCACTTGTGTTAGTGTTGAAAAACCACTTTTCGCACATTTGTTAGTGTTGAAAAACCACTTTTCGCACTTGTGTTAGTGTTGAAAAACCACTTTTCGCATATTTGTTACTGTTGAAAAACCACTTTTCGCACTTGTGTTGGTGCAGGAAACCACTTTTGCACTTGTATTAGTGTGGAAAAAACACTTTTTGCACTTGTGATAGTGTTGAAAAACCACTTTTCGCACTTGTGTTAGTGTTGAAAAACCACTTTTCGCACTTGTGTTGGTGCAGGAAACCACTTTTGCACTTGTATTAGTGTGGAAAAAACACTTTTCCCACTTGTGTTAGTGTTGAAAAACCACTTTTCGCACTTGTGTTGGTGCAGGAAACCACTTTTGCACTTGTATTAGTGTGGAAAAAACACTTTTCGCACTTGTGTTAGTGTTGATAAACGACTTTTCACACTTGTGTTAGTGTTGAAAAACCACTTTTCGCACATTTGTTAGTGTTGAAAAACCACTTTTCGCACTTGTGTTGGTGCAGGAAACCACTTTTGCACTTGCATTAGTGTGGAAAAAACACTTTTTGCACTTGTGATAGTGTTGAAAAACCACCTTTCGCACTTGTGTTAGTGTTGAAAAATCACTTTTCGCACTTGTGTTGGTGCAGGAAACCACTTTTGCACTTGTATTAGTGTGGAAAAACCACTTTTCGCACTTGTGATAGTGTTGAAAAACCACTTTTCGCACTTGTGTTAGTGTTGAAAAACCACTTTTCGCACTTGTGTTGGTGCAGGAAACCACTTTTGCACTTGTATTAGTGTGGAAAAACCACTTTTCGCACTTGTGTTAGTGTTGATAAACCACTTTTCGCACTTGTGTTAGTGTTGAAAAACCACTTTTCGCACATTTGTTAGTGTTGAAAAACCACTTTTCGCACTTGTGTTTGTGCAGGAAACCACTTTTGCACTTGTATTAGTGTGGAAAAAACACTTTTCGCACTTGTGTTAGTGTTGATAAACCACTTTTAGCACTTGTGTTAGTGTTGAAAAACCACTTTTCGCACATTTGTTAGTGTTGAAAAACCACTTTTCGCACTTGTGTTGGTGCAGGAAACCACTTTTGCACTTGTATTAGTGTGGAAAAAACACTTTTTGCACTTGTGATAGTGTTGAAAAACCACTTTTCGCACTTGTGTTAGTGTTGAAAAACCACTTTTCGCACTTGTGTTAGTGTTGAAAAACCACTTTTCGCACATTTGTTAGTGTTGAAAAACCACTTTTCGCACTTGTGTTCGTGTTGAAAAACCACTTTTCGCACATTTGTTAGTGTTGAAAAAACACTTTTCGCACTTGTGTTGGTGCAGGAAACCACTTTTGCACTTGTATTAGTGTGGAAAAACCACTTTTCGCACTTGTGTTAGTGTTGAAAAACCACTTTTCGCATATTTGTTACTGTTGAAAAACCACTTTTCGCACTTGTGTTGGTGCAGGAAACCACTTTTGCACTTGTATTAGTGTGGAAAAAACACTTTTTGCACTTGTGATAGTGTTGAAAAACCACTTTTCGCACTTGTGTTAGTGTTGAAAAACCACTTTTCGCACTTGTGTTGGTGCAGGAAACCACTTTTGCACTTGTATTAGTGTGGAAAATCCACTTTTCGCACTTGTGTTAGTGTTGAAAAACCACTTTTCGCACTTGTGTTAGTGTTGAAAAACCACTTTTCGCACTTGTGTTGGTGCAGGGAACCACTTTTGCACTTGTATTAGTGTGGAAAAAACACTTTTTGCACTTGTGATAGTGTTGAAAAACCACTTTCACATTTGTGTTAGTGTTGAAAAACCACTTTTGGCACTTGTGTTAGTGTTGAAAAACCACTTTTCGCACTTGTGTTGGTGCAGGAAACCACTTTTGCACTTGTATTAGTGTGGAAAAACCACTTTTCGCACTTGTGTTAGTGTTGAAAAACCACTTTTCGCACTTGTGTTAGTGTTGTAAAACCACTTTTCGCACTTGTGTTAGTGTTGAAAAACCACTTTTCGCACTTGTGTTGGTGCAGGAAACCACTTTTGCACTTGTATTAGTGTGGAAAAAACACTTTTCCCACTTGTGTTAGTGTTGAAAAACCACTTTTCGCACTTGTGTTGGTGCAGGAAACCACTTTTGCACTTGTATTAGTGTGGAAAAAACACTTTTCGCACTTGTGTTAGTGTTGATAAACCACTTTTCGCACTTGTGTTAGTGTTGAAAAACCACCTTTCGCACATTTGTTAGTGTTGAAAAACCACTTTTCGCACTTGTGTTGGTGCAGGAAACCACTTTTGCACTTGCATTAGTGTGGAAAAAACACTTTTTGCACTTGTGATAGTGTTGAAAAACAACCTTTCGCACTTGTGTTAGTGTTGAAAAATCACTTTTCGCACTTGTGTTGGTGCAGGAAACCACTTTTGCACTTGTATTAGTGTGGAAAAACCACTTTTCGCACTTGTGATAGTGTTGAAAAACCACTTTTCGCACTAGTGTTAGTGTTGAAAAACCACTTTTCGCACATTTGTTAGTGTTGAAAAACCGCTTTTCGCACTTGTGTTGGTGCAGGAAACCACTTTTGCACTTGTATTAGTGTGGAAAAACCACTTTTCGCACTTGTGTTAGTGTTGATAAACCACTTTTCGCACTTGTGTTAGTGTTGAAAAACCACATTTCGCACATTTGTTAGTGTTGAAAAACCACTTTTCGCACTTGTGTTTGTGCAGGAAACCACTTTTGCACTTGTATTAGTGTGGAAAAAACACTTTTCGCACTTGTGTTAGTGTTGATAAACCACTTTTAGCACTTGTGTTAGTGTTGAAAAACCACTTTTCGCACATTTGTTAGTGTTGAAAAACCACTTTTCGCACTTGTGTTGGTGCAGGAAACCACTTTTGCACTTGTATTAGTGTGGAAAAAACACTTTTTGCACTTGTGATAGTGTTGAAAAACCACTTTTTGCACTTGTGTTAGTGTTGAAAAACCACTTTTCGCACTTGTGTTAGTGTTGAAAAACCACTTTTCGCACATTTGTTAGTGTTGAAAAACCACTTTTCGCACTTGTGTTAGTGTTGAAAAACCACTTTTCGCACATTTGTTAGTGTTGAAAAAACACTTTTCGCACTTGTGTTGGTGCAGGAAACCACTTTTGCACTTGTATTAGTGTGGAAAAATCACTTTTCGCACTTGTGTTAGTGTTGAAAAACCACTTTTCGCATATTTGTTACTGTTGAAAAACCACTTTTCGCACTTGTGTTGGTGCAGGAAACCACTTTTGCACTTGTATTAGTGTGGAAAAAACACTTTTTGCACTTGTGATAGTGTTGAAAAACCACTTTTCGCACTTGTGTTAGTGTTGAAAAACCACTTTTCGCACTTGTGTTGGTGCAGGAAACCACTTTTGCACTTGTATTAGTGTGGAAAATCCACTTTTAGCACTTGTGTTAGTGTTGAAAAACCACCTTTTGCACTTGTGTTAGTGTTGAAAAATCACTTTTCGCACTTGTATTGGTGCAGGAAACCACTTTTGCACTTGTATTAGTGTGGAAAAACCACTTTTCGCACTTGTGATAGTGTTGAAAAACCACTTTTCGCACTTGTGTTAGTGTTGAAAAACCACTTTTCGCACTTGTGTTGGTGCAGGAAACCACTTTTGCACTTCTATTAGTGTGGAAAAACCACTTTTCGCACTTGTGTTAGTGTTGATAAACCACTTTTCGCACTTGTGTTAGTGTTGAAAAACCACTTTTCGCACATTTGTTAGTGTTGAAAAACCACTTTTCGCACTTGTGTTTGTGCAGGAAATCACTTGTGCACTTGTATTAGTGTGGAAAAAACACTTTTCGCACTTGTGTTAGTGTTGATAAACCACTTTTAGCACTTGTGTTAGTGTTGAAAAACCACTTTTCGCACATTTGTTAGTGTTGAAAAACCACTTTTCGCACTTGTGTTGGTGCAGGAAACCACTTTTGCACTTGTATTAGTGTGGAAAAAACACTTTTTGCACTTGTGATAGTGTTGAAAAACCACTTTTCGCACTTGTGTTAGTGTTGAAAAACCACTTTTCGCACTTGTGTTAGTGTTGAAAAACCACTTTTCGCACATTTGTTAGTGTTGAAAAACCACTTTTCGCACTTGTGTTAGTGTTGAAAAACCACTTTTCGCATATTTGTTACTGTTGAAAAACCACTTTTCGCACTTGTGTTGGTGCAGGAAACCACTTTTGCACTTGTATTAGTGTGGAAAAAACACTTTTTGCACTTGTGATAGTGTTGAAAAACCACTTTTCGCACTTGTGTTAGTGTTGAAAAACCACTTTTCGCACATTTGTTAGTGTTGAAAAACCACTTTTCGCACTTGTGTTAGTGTTGAAAAACCACTTTTCGCATATTTGTTAGTGTTGAAAAACCACTTTTCGCACTTGTGTTTGTGCAGGAAACCACTTTTGCACTTGTATTAGTGTGGAAAAAACACTTTTCGCACTTGTGTTAGTGTTGATAAACCACTTTTAGCACTTGTGTTAGTGTTGAAAAACCACTTTTCGCACATTTGTTAGTGTTGAAAAACCACTTTTCGCACTTGTGTTGGTGCAGGAAACCACTTTTGCACTTGTATTAGTGTGGAAAATCCACTTTTCGCACTTGTGTTAGTGTTGAAAAACCACTTTTCGCACTTGTGTTGGTGCAGGAAACCACTTTTGCACTTGTATTAGTGTGGAAAATCCACTTTTCGCACTTGTGTTAGTGTTGAAAAACCACTTTTCGCACTTGTGTTAGTGTTGAAAAACCACTTTTCGCACTTGTGTTGGTGCAGGGAACCACTTTTGCACTTGTATTAGTGTGGAAAAAACACTTTTTGCACTTGTGATAGTGTTGAAAAACCACTTTCACATTTGTGTTAGTGTTGAAAAACCACTTTTGGCACTTGTGTTAGTGTTGAAAAACCACTTTTCGCACTTGTGTTGGTGCAGGAAACCACTTTTGCACTTGTATTAGTGTGGAAAAACCACTTTTCGCACTTGTGTTAGTGTTGAAAAACCACTTTTCGCACTTGTGTTAGTGTTGTAAAACCACTTTTCGCACTTGTGTTAGTGTTGAAAAACCACTTTTCGCACTTGTGTTGGTGCAGGAAACCACTTTTGCACTTGTATTAGTGTGGAAAAAACACTTTTCCCACTTGTGTTAGTGTTGAAAAACCACTTTTCGCACTTGTGTTGGTGCAGGAAACCACTTTTGCACTTGTATTAGTGTGGAAAAAACACTTTTCGCACTTGTGTTAGTGTTGATAAACCACTTTTCGCACTTGTGTTAGTGTTGAAAAACCACCTTTCGCACATTTGTTAGTGTTGAAAAACCACTTTTCGCACTTGTGTTGGTGCAGGAAACCACTTTTGCACTTGCATTAGTGTGGAAAAAACACTTTTTGCACTTGTGATAGTGTTGAAAAACAACCTTTCGCACTTGTGTTAGTGTTGAAAAATCACTTTTCGCACTTGTGTTGGTGCAGGAAACCACTTTTGCACTTGTATTAGTGTGGAAAAACCACTTTTCGCACTTGTGATAGTGTTGAAAAACCACTTTTCGCACTAGTGTTAGTGTTGAAAAACCACTTTTCGCACATTTGTTAGTGTTGAAAAAACCGCTTTTCGCACTTGTGTTGGTGCAGGAAACCACTTTTGCACTTGTATTAGTGTGGAAAAACCACTTTTCGCACTTGTGTTAGTGTTGATAAACCACTTTTCGCACTTGTGTTAGTGTTCAAAAACCACATTTCGCACATTTGTTAGTGTTGAAAAACCACTTTTCGCACTTGTGTTTGTGCAGGAAACCACTTTTGCACTTGTATTAGTGTGGAAAAAACACTTTTCGCACTTGTGTTAGTGTTGATAAACCACTTTTAGCACTTGTGTTAGTGTTGAAAAACCACTTTTCGCACATTTGTTAGTGTTGAAAAACCACTTTTCGCACTTGTGTTGGTGCAGGAAACCACTTTTGCACTTGTATTAGTGTGGAAAAAACACTTTTTGCACTTGTGATAGTGTTGAAAAACCACTTTTTGCACTTGTGTTAGTGTTGAAAAACCACTTTTCGCACTTGTGTTAGTGTTGAAAAACCACTTTTCGCACATTTGTTAGTGTTGAAAAACCACTTTTCGCACTTGTGTTAGTGTTGAAAAACCACTTTTCGCACATTTGTTAGTGTTGAAAAAACACTTTTCGCACTTGTGTTGGTGCAGGAAACCACTTTTGCACTTGTATTAGTGTGGAAAAATCACTTTTTCGCACTTGTGTTAGTGTTGAAAAACCACTTTTCGCATATTTGTTACTGTTGAAAAACCACTTTTCGCACTTGTGTTGGTGCAGGAAACCACTTTTGCACTTGTATTAGTGTGGAAAAAACACTTTTTGCACTTGTGATAGTGTTGAAAAACCACTTTTCGCACTTGTGTTAGTGTTGAAAAACCACTTTTCACACTTGTGTTGGTGCAGGAAACCACTTTTGCACTTGTATTAGTGTGGAAAATCCACTTTTAGCACTTGTGTTAGTGTTGAAAAACCACCTTTCGCACTTGTGTTAGTGTTGAAAAATCACTTTTCGCACTTGTATTGGTGCAGGAAACCACTTTTGCACTTGTATTAGTGTGGAAAAACCACTTTTCGCACTTGTGATAGTGTTGAAAAACCACTTTTCGCACTTGTGTTAGTGTTGAAAAACCACTTTTCGCACTTGTGTTGGTGCAGGAAACCACTTTTGCACTTGTATTAGTGTGGAAAAACCACTTTTCGCACTTGTGTTAGTGTTGATAAACCACTTTTCGCACTTGTGTTAGTGTTGAAAAACCACTTTTCGCACATTTGTTAGTGTTGAAAAACCACTTTTCGCACTTGTGTTTGTGCAGGAAATCACTTGTGCACTTGTATTAGTGTGGAAAAAACACTTTTCGCACTTGTGTTAGTGTTGATAAACCACTTTTAGCACTTGTGTTAGTGTTGAAAAACCACTTTTCGCACATTTGTTAGTGTTGAAAAACCACTTTTCGCACTTGTGTTGGTGCAGGAAACCACTTTTGCACTTGTATTAGTGTGGAAAAAACACTTTTTGCACTTGTGATAGTGTTGAAAAACCACTTTTCGCACTTGTGTTAGTGTTGAAAAACCACTTTTCGCACTTGTGTTAGTGTTGAAAAACCACTTTTCGCACATTTGTTAGTGTTGAAAAACCACTTTTCGCACTTGTGTTAGTGTTGAAAAACCACTTTTCGCATATTTGTTACTGTTGAAAAACCACTTTTCGCACTTGTGTTGGTGCAGGAAACCACTTTTGCACTTGTATTAGTGTGGAAAAACACTTTTTGCACTTGTGATAGTGTTGAAAAACCACTTTTCGCACTTGTGTTAGTGTTGAAAAACCACTTTTCGCACTTGTGTTAGTGTTGAAAAACCACTTTTCGCACATTTGTTAGTGTTGAAAAACCACTTTTCGCACTTGTGTTAGTGTTGAAAAACCACTTTTCGCATATTTGTTAGTGTTGAAAAACCACTTTTCGCACTTGTGTTTGTGCAGGAAACCACTTTTGCACTTGTATTAGTGTGGAAAAAACACTTTTCGCACTTGTGTTAGTGTTGATAAACCACTTTTAGCACTTGTGTTAGTGTTGAAAAACCACTTTTCGCACATTTGTTAGTGTTGAAAAACCACTTTTCGCACTTGTGTTGGTGCAGGAAACCACTTTTGCACTTGTATTAGTGTGGAAAAAACACTTTTTGCACTTGTGATAGTGTTGAAAAACCACTTTTCACACTTGTGTTAGTGTTGAAAAACCACTTTTCGCACTTGTGTTAGTGTTGAAAAACCACTTTTCGCACATTTGTTAGTGTTGAAAAACCACTTTTTCGCACTTGTGTTCGTGTTGAAAAACCACTTTTCGCACATTTGTTAGTGTTGAAAAAACACTTTTCGCACTTGTGTTGGTGCAGGAAACCACTTTTGCACTTGTATTAGTGTGGAAAAACCACTTTTCGCACTTGTGTTAGTGTTGAAAAACCACTTTTCGCATATTTGTTACTGTTGAAAAACCACTTTTCGCACTTGTGTTGGTGCAGGAAACCACTTTTGCACTTGTATTAGTGTGGAAAAAACACTTTTTGCACTTGTGATAGTGTTGAAAAACCACTTTTCGCACTTGTGTTAGTGTTGAAAAACCACTTTTCGCACTTGTGTTGGTGCAGGAAACCACTTTTGCACTTGTATTAGTGTGGAAAATCCACTTTTCGCACTTGTGTTAGTGTTGAAAAACCACTTTTCGCACTTGTGTTAGTGTTGAAAAACCACTTTTCGCACTTGTGTTGGTGCAGGGAACCACTTTTGCACTTGTATTAGTGTGGA